>NC_052333.1:6111935-6176935 GCF_016432855.1 Salvelinus namaycush
TCGGGGATAGGGTCGCGGATAGGGCCGGGGATAGGGCCGGGGATAGGGCCGGGGATAGGGCCGGGGATAGGGCCGGGGATAGGGTCGGGGATAGGGTCGGGGATAGGGCCGGGGATAGGGTCGCGGATAGGGCCGGGGATAGGGTCGCGGATAGGGGGACATGGTGGGGGATGAGGGCTGGGGCTATGTCTGTGTTTAAGGCTTGGGCTGGGTCTGTGGTTAGGACTGGGGCTGGGACTGTAGTTAAGGCTGTGGTTAAGGCTGGTGCAGGAGCTGGGCGTGACAGAGTGGGGTGAAGGAACGATGACCTCAGCGTTGTGCTGTCTACGCCTGCTGGGACGGGGGTGGAATACAGCGGTGTGCTGTCTACGCCTGCTGGGACGGGGGTGGAATACAGCAGTGTGCTGTCTACGCCTGCTGGGACGGGGGTGGAATACAGCAGTGTGCTGTCTACGCCTGCTGGGACGGGGGTGGAATACAGCGGTGTGCTGTCTACTTCTGCTGGGACGGGGGTGGAATACAGCGGTGTGCTGTCTACTTCTGCTGGGACGGGGGTGGAATACAGCGGTGTGCTGTCTACGTCTGCTGGGACGGGGGTGGAATACAGCGGTGTGCTGTCTACTTCTGCTGGGACGGGGGTGGAATACAGCGGTGTGCTGTCTACGTCTGCTGGGACGGGGGTGGAATACAGCAGTGTGCTGTCTACGTCTGCTGGGACGGGGGTGGAATACAGCGGTGTGCTGTCTACTTCTGCTGGGACGGGGGTGGAATACAGCGGTGTGCTGTCTACGTCTGCTGGGACGGGGGTGGAATACAGCGGTGTGCTGTCTACGTCTGCTGGGACGGGGGTGGAATACAGCGGTGTGCTGTCTACGTCTGCTGGGACGGGGGTGGAATACAGCGGTGTGCTGTCTACGTCTGCTGGGACGGGGGTGGAATACAGCGGTGTGCTGTCTACGTCTGCTGGGACGGGGGTGGAATACAGCGGTGTGCTGTCTACTTCTGCTGGGACGGGGGTGGAATACAGCGGTGTGCTGTCTACGCCTGCTGGGACGGGGGTGGAATACAGCGGTGTGCTGTCTACGCCTGCTGGGACGGGGGCGGAATACAGCGGTGTGCTGTCTACGCCTGCTGGGACGGGGGTGGAATACAGCGGTGTGCTGTCTACGTCTGCTGAGACGGGGGTGGAATACAGCAGTGTGCTGTCTACGTCTGCTGGGACGGGGGTGGAATACAGCGGTGTGCTGTCTACTTCTGCTGGGACGGGGGTGGAATACAGCGGTGTGCTGTCTACTTCTGCTGGGACGGGGGTGGAATACAGCGGTGTGCTGTCTACGCCTGCTGGGACGGGGGTGGAATACAGCGGTGTGCTGTCTACTTCTGCTGGGACGGGGGTGGAATACAGCGGTGTGCTGTCTACGTCTGCTGGGACGGGGGTGGAATACAGCAGTGTGCTGTCTACGCCTGCTGGGACGGGGGTGGAATACAGCGGTGTGCTGTCTACGTCTGCTGGGACGGGGGTGGAATACAGCGGTGTGCTGTCTACTTCTGCTGGGACGGGGGTGGAATACAGCGGTGTGCTGTCTACGTCTGCTGGGACGGGGGTGGAATACAGCGGTGTGCTGTCTACGTCTGCTGGGACGGGGGTGGAATACAGCGGTGTGCTGTCTACGTCTGCTGGGACGGGGGTGGAATACAGCGGTGTGCTGTCTACTTCTGCTGGGACGGGGGTGGAATACAGCGGTGTGCTGTCTACTCCTGCTTTCCAAGACACCACTGTTTATTTTTGTCTATGGGCTGACGGGAAATGTGACTGCTGCAGAAACAAACTGACACCACAGTGCAGCCAACAAACCAGGATCAGAGCCAGAGCCGGGGCCAGGGAGCCAGGGCCAGGCAGCCAGGGCCAGGGAGCCGGGGCCAGGGAGCCGGAGCCAGGGAGCCAGGGCCAGGCAGCCAGGGCCAGAGAGCCGGAGCCAGGGCCAGGCAGCCAGAGCCAGGCAGCCAGAGCCAGAGAGCCAGGGCCAGAGAGCCAGGGCCAGGGAGCCAGGGCCAGGCATCCAGAGCCAGGCAGCCAGGGCCAGAGAGCCAGGGCCAGGGAGCCAGGGCCAGGCATCCAGAGCCAGGCATCCAGAGCCAGGCATCCAGGGCCAGAGAGCCGGGGCCAGGCAGCCAGGGCCAGAGAGCCGGAGCCAGGGCCAGGCAGCCAGAGCCAGGCAGCCAGAGCCAGAGAGCTAGGGCCAGGGAGCCAGGGCCAGGCATCCAGAGCCAGGCAGCCAGGGCCAGGGAGCCAGGGCCAGGGAGCCAGGGCCAGGCATCCAGAGCCAGGCATCCAGAGCCAGACAGCCAGGGCCAGAGAGCCGGAGCCAGGGCCAGGCAGCCAGGGCCAGGGAGCTGGAGCCAGGGAGCCAGGGCCAGGCAGCCAGGGCCAGAGAGCCGGAGCCAGGGCCAGGCAGCCAGAGCCAGGCAGCCAGAGCCAGAGAGCCAGGGCCAGGGAGCCAGGGCCAGCCATCCAGAGCCAGGCAGCCAGGGCCAGAGAGCCAGGGCCAGGGAGCCAGGGCCAGGCATCCAGAGCCAGGCAGCCAGGGCCAGGCAGCCAGGGCCAGGGAGCCAGGGCCAGAGAGCCAGGACCAGAGAGCCAGGGAGCCAGGCAGCCAGGGCCAGGCATCCAGAGCCAGGCAGCCAGGGCCAGGCAGCCAGGGCCAGGGATCCAGGGCCAGAGAGCCAGGACCAGAGAGCCAGGGAGCCAGGCAGCCAGGGCCAGGCATCCAGAGCCAGGCAGCCAGGGCCAGGCAGCCAGGGCCAGGGATCCAGGGCCAGAGAGCCAGGACCAGAGAGCCAGGGAGCCAGGGCCAGGCAGCCAGGGCCAGGGAGCCGGAGCCAGGGAGCCAGGGCCAGGCAGCCAGGGAGCCAGGGCCAGGCAGCCAGGGCCAGGGAGCCGGAGCCAGGGAGCCGGGCGGGTCGGGTGGAGGCTGGAAGGTGGGGGTTATTCACAGTGTTTCAGGGCCATTCGCTGGCGCAGACGTGTGGCACTGGTACGATGGAAAAGATGGCGAGTGTGTGACCAGTGTGGGCAATGGCCTGTTCCACCAGGCCACAATGTTCAGATTGTTTAAAAAATATTCCAAAAGAGACATAATCACAAGGTAATGCCCATCATTCATGCCCGTCCAACAGATTTATTCACCCCCTGTTTTTAGTCTGTCAGTGGCACCGCACTGTAGCTCCTTTGTCTGTGTATTTGTTAGTTGGTGGACGTGAATAGTTATCGCAGCATGTCATATTTTTCCTTTTTATTTGATAGTACGGTCTCTTGATGAATGCGCTGCTGGTGTTGTTCATGTCCGATTCAGAACCAGCAAACCAGAAACCAGCTCAATGCCAGGTTCAAATGTTAACTTTCTAAACCCACTCCTATTTAACCCTGTGTGATGGTAATCGACCCGGTCTGTTTTCACTCACCAGAACCTTCAGAACCATTATTCTCATTGAGAATATAGCTTTATGACCCACCTCATTGTGTATTATTCACATTTCAACAAAAGCAAAACTATAAAGTATAAATAAAGTAACATTATATTGGTCAGGGGTTTGGTGCTTGCCGTGCAAAATAAGAAGCATACTGTTGCATGTCTGTTCAAAACATTAAGAACGTCGGTAACTGACTTCTATTTTGGCTTTTTGGGGATTATTTCCATTCAACTGTTGTACAATGCTGCTCTGTGTCAAATGTTGAATCACTCATTAAATTAAATTGGTTTGGGGAATTGCAATATCTCTGCGACATCGTTTGTACAGTCAAGTCCCCCAGATGACTTCTGATCCTGTGTGACGAACTGTGGTTTAAACCCGGGTCTTCTGCTTACCACAAGACTATGTTAGCCCACGTAGCTAAATCCTAGGAATCAGCTCAGGTATCAAACGCAATTATTCAGGTCTCAGGCAAACACTAACAAAAGCTCGGGTCCATTCCACCTCTGTTATATTTGCAGACTGGATTTGTCAAACTCCTTTTTTTGTTTGTGAAACGTAAATGTTTTTTTTGTTTTTTTAAATAAATATGTTGGAACTGAGAAGATTAGAGGATGTATTACTGTAGCAGAATATTGCTTTTCCTTTGTTGATTACTTTTCCTTAAGAATCATGAACTCTTGAGGTCCCTCTGGTCTCGACCAATTTAGGAAAATCCTCCTTTAGTTTTATTGCCCCCCTATTGTTGGAATAACCTACAGAATGCCTTGCATCTTGATTCCCTGGTGCCACTAGGGCAGTTCAGGACTCTGCTGTTGAATACATTCATTGAGGATTGCACTTTTTTCGATTGATTGTCGTGGTTTATTTGTTTAAATTGTGGTGTTGAGGTTGTGCTTGTGCTTTTTTTAAATTCTTCTTGTTCTATTTGTAATGTACATTTTTCTTCCTGTTTGTGAGAAAATGTTAGTACTCAGGGCACCATTGGGAATGAGACCCTGGTCTCAATTGGGCTCCCCTGAATAAATACAAGTTACTAATAATACATTCTAATGAAGAGTTGAGTCAGACCCGTGGAGACAGCTGGACAGATCCCATCTCATCTAGTCACGTCTTCCTCTGTGGGCCAGTGGCACGTTGCCATGGAAACACATTTGTTTACGCTAGCTGTAGCTAGCTGTAGCAGTCTTCATACTGTTCACTAGTCTAGTGAAGCCATTATGCCTTCACGTACACAGACATATTTCCTCCTCTCCTGACCTTGTTTTAAGTTAAACAGGCTTGGTTCACTTAAGACGACAGACGGTGGAAAATGAGACATTCGTTTTTCCAGCTTATTTTGGTCGGTCAAACGCATTCATTTTTCCTTCACCGTCATTATTGAAACATGAAAGTATTCCAGAAATGAGTGTAACTGAATCCAGACTGACAGCAAGTCACTAAAGATTGCATTTCCACGTAATGAGGACATGATTGCTTTGGCCCTGTGTCACTCAAAGTACAAGTCCCGCCCTATCCTCCCAGTGCAGCAGAGCCAGACACAACCAGGTGGTCCTAATAAGGTACGCAGGGTAGTGAAAATGGAATCTAAAGTTTTTTATAAACTAGGTAGAAGAAGAAGAGAAGAAGAAACAACAGTTTCCTGCACATTGGAATAAGTGATTTGAATAAGTGATTTGATTTGGTGACCAAAGTACTGTGAGCTGCATGTTAGACAGGGTGATTCTCAGAGTAGGGCTCTGGTCGGCAGCAGAAGTCCTCTGTCTTTACTACACACCATACAAGTCATTGACCTGACAGCAACATTACCAGCCTGCTTCTTTCTTTATTACCCCCCTCCCGCCTTCTCTTTAGTCTCCTCTGTCCCTCACGTTATGCCCCAGTCTCCCCCCTCCCTCGTTCCCTTTAGTCTCCTCTGTCCCTCACGTTATGCCCCAGCCCCCCCTCCCCCCTCCTTCTCTTTATTCTCCTCTGTCCCTCACGTTATGCCCCAGTCTCCCCCCTCCCTCGTTCCCTTTAGTCTCCTCTGTCCCTCACGTTATGCCCCAGTCTCCCTCCTTTCTCCTTCTCTTTAGTCTCCTCTGTCCCTCACGTTACGCCTGCCCCAGCCCCCCCCCCTTCCCTTTATTCTCCTCTGTCCCTCACGTTATGCCCCAGTCTCCCCCCTCCCTCCTTCTCTTTAGTCTCCTCTGTCCCTCACGTTATGCCCCAGTCTCCCCCCTCCCTCCTTCTCTTTAGTCTCCTCTGTCCCTCACGTTATGCCCCAGTCTCCCCCCTCCCTCGTTCCCTTTAGTCTCCTCTGTCCCTCACGTTATGCCCCAGCCCCCCCTCCCCCCTACTTCTCTTTATTCTCCTCTGTCCCTCACGTTATGCCCCAGTCTCCCCCCTCCCTCGTTCCCTTTAGTCTCCTCTGTCCCTCACGTTATGCCCCAGTCTCCCTCCTTTCTTCTTCTCTTTAGTCTCCTCTGTCCCTCACGTTACGCCTGCCCCAGCCCCCCCCCCCTTCCCTTTATTCTCCTCTGTCCCTCACGTTATGCCCCAGTCTCCCCCCTCCCTCCTTCTCTTTCGTCTCCTCTGTCCCTCACGTTATGCCCCAGCCCCCCCTCCCCCCTCCTTCTCTTTAGTCTCCTCTGTCCCTCACGTTATGCCCCAGTCTCCCCCCTCCCTCGTTCCCTTTAGTCTCCTCTGTCCCTCACGTTATGCCCCAGTCTCCCTCCTTTCTCCTTCTCTTTAGTCTCCTCTGTCCCTCACGTTACGCCTGCCCCAGCCCCCCCCCCCCTTCCCTTTATTCTCCTCTGTCCCTCACGTTATGCCCCAGTCTCCCCCCTCCCTCCTTCTCTTTAGTCTCCTCTGTCCCTCACGTTATGCCCCAGTCTCCCCCCTCCCTCCTTCTCTTTAGTCTCCTCTGTCCCTCACGTTATGCCCCAGTCTCCCCCCTCCCTCGTTCCCTTTAGTCTCCTCTGTCCCTCACGTTATGCCCCAGTCTCCCTCCTTTCTCCTTCTCTTTAGTCTCCTCTGTCCCTCACGTTACGCCTGCCCCCCCCCCCCCCCCTTCCCTTTAGTCTCCTCTGTCCCTCACGTTATGCCCTAGCCTCCCCTCCTCCCTCTTTCTCTTTCGTCTCCTCTGTCCCTCACGTTATGTCCCAGTCTCCCCCCTCCCTCATTCTCTTTCGTCTCCTCTGTCCCTCACGTTATGTCCCAGTCTCCCCCCCTCCCTCATTCTCTTTCGTCTCCTCTGTCCCTCACGTTATGTCCCAGTCTCCCCCCTCCCTCATTCTCTTTCGTCTCCTCTGTCCCTCACGTTATGTCCCAGTCTCCCCCCTCCCTCATTCTCTTTCGTCTCCTCTGTCCCTCACGTTATGTCCCAGTCTCCCCTCCTCCCTCATTCTCTTTAGTCTCCTCTGTCCCTCACGTTATGCCCCAGCCACCCCCCCCCCCCCCCCCAAACTCGTTCCCTTTAGTCTCCTCTGTTCCTCACATTATGCCCCAGCCCCCCCCCCCCCTCCCTCGTTCCCTTTAGTCTCCTCTGTCCCTCACGTTATGCCCCAGCCCCCCCCCCCTTCTCTTTCGTCTCCTCTGTCCCTCACGTTATGTCCCAGTCTCCCCCCCCCCCCTCCTTCTCTTTAGTCTCCTCTGTCCCTCACGTTATGCCCCAGCCCCCCCCTCCTTCTCTTTAGTCTCCTCTGTCCCTCACGTTATGCCCCAGCCCCCCCTCCCTCCCTCCTTCTCTTTAGTCTCCTCTGTCCCTCACGTTATGCCCCCCCACCCCCCCCCCCCCCCCCCCCCTGGTCTGGTCCCAGGGTTGGGGCTGGAGTGTCAGACCAGACTGACGGCACCCCCAACCCTTAGAGTCGTTCGACTGGGGAACTGCCTTCTCTTCCCTGCCTCTGCGTGTAGATACGTTGTTGTGCTCCATGCCCAATTGCAAATGAACATCTGGCCCGCATATTGGTTCCATGTGTGAAAATGAGATCAACCCAAATAATGAGCAGACTCATTCAGGGACCTGGGAGAAAGAGTAATGCATGCAGCTCTTGTTAGACAGCCCAGATTGGCAGCACCTTACATAATTAGGGAGCAATTGGCTGAGATTAGACAAGCCTCGAACCCTGACCAATCATTCATTTGGACCCTGGTACGCCCTCCCCGCCCCCCTTTACCCTCCAACCCCTTTTGGAATATTTGCCAAAACGCTATCAGCTGTTCGCTATTTGTCAGGAGCCCCCCCCTCATACCAGCCTTAATGGTTTTAGACAAACAAGCAAGCTTGCGGCCTAGTCTTTTATACAGGAAGACATGGCTGCTTTGATCCATACAATATTCCCCAGCAGAGCAGAGCAGAGCAGAGCCTCAGAGCTATTTACCAAGGAGATTTATTCACATACAGACCAGTGGAGTAACTGTTCCCTGTTCCCTGACTGTAGCCTACAGAACCGGACAGTTTATTTCTGCATGCTCTAGGGGAAAACAGAAACCTCCACTTTGCTGTGGTCATGAAAGGCTGATTAAATGTACTTTTTTGTTTAACCCGCTGTCCGCTGATGATTTTGATGTGAGGATGGATGGCGGTGCAGAATTAGCATTAGCTGTACGACTCTATCCTCTTTTTACATTTACCTGGGAGATGGGAACATTTACCTGGGAGATGGGAACATTTACCTGGGAGATGGGAACATTTACCTGGGAGATGGGAACATTTACCTGGGAGATAGGAACATTTACCTGGGAGATGGGAACATTTACCTGGGAGATGGGAACATTTACCTGGGAGATGGGAACATTTACCTGGGAGATGGGAACATTTACCTGGGAGATAGGAACATTTACCTGGGAGATGGGAACATTTACCTGGGAGATAGGAACATTTACCTGGGAGATGGGAACATTTACCTGGGAGATGGGAACATTTACCTGGGAGATGGGACCATTTACCTGGGAGATGGGAACATTTACCTGGGAGATGGGAACATTTACCTGGGAGATGGGAACATTTACCTGGGAGATGGGACCATTTACCTGGGAGATGGGAACATTTACCTGGGAGATGGGAACATTTACCTGGGAGATGGGAACATTTACCTGGGAGATGGGACCATTTACCTGGGAGATGGGACCATTTACCTGGGAGATGGGACCATTTACCTGGGAGATGGGACCATTTACCTGGGAGATGGGAACATTTACCTGGGAGATGGGAACGTTGTGATGAGAGGCTATCATCACTGGGAGAAATTCATCCATCACTGTTTACCGCTCAATTCGGATACAGAAAATGTACTACTTCGGGAGGATACAATATTTTTAATTCACATCAAACATAAACATCAAGGCCAGAAAGTGGTAAAATATTAAGTTCAAGAGAGGGTGTACAGTCAGGCATGAGTTCATTTTCAAGGATTTTTCCTTAAATATTTGAACAGTCCGTCCCAGTAACAAATTCAGTCCCTGAAAGAAATTAGATTGTTAGGGCAATGTTACTTTGTCTCTGTCATACAACACACACGAGGCCACACTACTAGATTGAGATTGTAAGCTGATGTCTGAGAGCACTATCTGGATATTCCCAGCGTTGGTCCCAAATGGCACCATATGCTCTATATAGTGCACTACCTTTGACCAGAACCATATGGACCCTGGTCAAAAGTAGTGCACTACATAGAGAATATGGTGCCATTTGGGATGCACCCCAAAGCCATTGGAGCCCTGATTTACTGTAACGCTGATTTACTGTAACCCTGATTTACTGTAACCCTGATTTACTGTAACGCTGATTGATACAACCCAGAGGCCATTGGAACTAGAGGTCGACCGATTAATCGGAATGGCCAATTAATTAGGGCCGATTTCAAGTTTTCATAACAATCGGAAATCGGTAATTTTGGACGCCGATTTAGCCGATTTGTTTTGGTATTTTTTTATTTATTTTTTACACCTTTATTTAACTAGGCAAGTCAGTTAGGAACACATTCTTATTTTCAATGACGGCCTAGGAACGGTGGGTTAACTGCCTTGTTCAGGGGCAGAACGACAGATTTTTACCTTGTCAGCTCAGGGATTCAATCTTGCAACCTTACGGTTAACTAGTCCAACGCTCTAACCACCTGCCTCACGAGGAGCCCGCCTGTTACGCGAATGCAGTAAGAAGCCAAGGTAAGTTGCTAGCTAGCATTAAACCTCTTATGGCTGCAAGCCCGAGGTCGGTACACCTATGACAACATCCCCCCACCCCCCCCACACTGATTAGCATCGCTAGCATAGCGTCACAATTAAATAGTAGCATCTAAATATCATTAAATCACAAGTCCAAGACACCAAATGAAAGATACAGATCTTGTGAATAAAGCCACCATTTCAGATTTTTAAAATGTTTTACAGGGAAGACAAAATATGTAAATCTATTAGCTAACCACGTTAGCAAAAGACACCACTTTTCTAACTCCATCAGTTTCTTACTCCATCAGGTGCTATCACCAATTCGGCCAAATAAAGATATTGATAGCCACTAACCAAGAAAAAACCTCATCAGATGACAGTCTGATAACATATTTATTGTATAGGATAGGTTTTGTTAGAAAAATGTGCATATTTCAGGTATAAATCATAGTTTACAATTGCACCCACCATCACAACTCGACTAGAATAAATACAGAGAGCAACGAGAATTACCTAATTACTAATCATAAAACATTTCTTAAAAATACACAGCTCACAGCAATGGAAAGACACAGATCTTGTGAATTCAGACAATATTTCAGATGTTCTAAGTGTTTTACAGCGAAAACACAATAAATCGTTATATTAGCATACCACATGTGCAAACGTTACCAGAGCATTGATTCAAGCCAAAGAGAGCGATAACGTAATCATCGCCAAAATATATTAATTTTTTCACTAACCTTCTCAGAATTCTTCCGATGACACTCCTGTAACATCATATTACAACATACATATAGAGTTTGTTCGAAAATGTGCATATTTAGCCACAAAAAAACGTGGTTATACAATGACAATACTAGCAAAACTAGCCTGAAAATGTCGGGCGCCATATTTGACAGTGATCTTGTCTCATGATTAACTATTCATAAACTTGACTAAAAAAATATAAGTTGGACAGCTATCGAAAGACAAATTAGTTCTTAATGCAATCGCTGAATTACATTTCTAAAATTATCCTTACTGTGCAATACAGGGTTCGCCAAGCGAAGCTATACCAAAGAAAATGGCGGAATATGCGTTTAACATTTTTCGACAGAACAACGATTTATCATCTTAAATATTTCTTACTATGAGGTGATCTTCCATCAGAATCTTGGGCAATGTATCCTTTCTTGGGTCTAATCTTCTTTTGGTCGAAAGATGTCCTCTTGTCCGTCGAAATGCCCACTAACGTTCGACCGGTACTGGAAACGTGCCCGGCGCTTCAAAGTGCATCACCAAGAATTGCCTCAAAATCGCACTAAACGGATATAAATTGCTATAAAACGGTTTAAATTAACTACCTTATGATGTCTTTAACACCTATAACGAGTAAAAACATGACCGGCGATATATAAGTGGCTAAACCAAAGCTTGGAAAGAGAGCCAGTCCAACGTCCTTCGTGCGTCAGGCGCAGGGAGCAAAAGAACGGTACATCCGGTCTTTGGCGTTTTATACAGGTCCTGATTGCGCAATCGACTCCATTCAAATTGTCACCTCTTACTGACATCTAGAGGAAGGCGTAGGCAGTGTTTGTAGCATCATAGCATTCACAGGGACTTATGAACTGACCTGGGAGCAGGGGCCAAGATTTCTGAAATCTCACTCCATATCAGGAAAAGTGCTGTAGAATGAGTTCTGTTCCACTCAGAGACATAATTCAAACGGCTATAGAAACTAGAGAGTGTTTTCTATCCAATAATAACAATAATATGCATATTGTACGAGCAAGAATTGAGTACGAGGCCGTTTGAAATGGGCACCTTTAATCAGAGCTACTCAATACTGCCCCTGCAGCCATAAAAAGTTAAACTTATCTTATAAAAACTATCAATCAATCAATCATAATCACTAGTTATAACTACACATGGTTGATGATATTACTAGTTTATCTAGCGTGTCCTGCGTTGCATATAATCGATGCAGTGCGCATTCGCGAAAAAGGACTGTCGTTGCTCCAACGTGTACCCTAACCATAAACATCAATGCCTTTCTTAAAATCAATACACAGAAGTATATATTTTTAAACCTGCATATTTAGCTAAAAGAAATCCAGGTTAGCAGGCAATATTAACCAGGTGAAATTGTGTCACTTCTCTTGCGTTCATTGCACGCAGAGTCAGAGTATATGCAACAGTTTGGGCCGCCTGGCTCATTGCGAACTAATTTGCCAGAATTGTACGTAATTATGACAAAACATTGACGGTTGTGCAATGTAACAGGAATATTTAGACTGATGGATGCCACCCGTTAGATAAAATACGGAACGGTTCCGTATTTCACTGAAAGAATAAATGTTTTGTTTTCGAGATGATAGTTTCTGGATTCGACCATATTAATGACCTAAGGCTCATATTTCTGTGTGTTATTATGTTATAATTAAGTCTATGATTTGATAGAGCAGTCTGACTGAGCGATGGTAGGCATCAGCAGGCTCGTAAGCATTCATTCAAACAGCACTTTTGTGCGTTTTGCCAGCAGCTCTGCTGTTTATGAATTCAAGCCTATCAACTCCCGAGGTTAGGCTGGTGTAACCGATGTGAAATGGTTAGCTAGTTAGCGGGGTGCGCGCTAATAGCGTTTCAAACGTCACTCACTCTGAGACTTGGAGTAGTTGTTCTCCTTGCTCTGCATGGGTAACGATGCTTCGAGGGTTGGATTTGTCGATGTGTTCCTGGTTCGAGCCCAGGTAGGAGCGAGGAGAGGGATGGAAGCTATACTGTTACACTGGCAATACTAAAGTGCCTATAAGAACATCCAATAGTCAAAGGTATATGAAATACAAATGGTATAGAGAGAAATAGTCCTATAATTCCTATAATAACTACAACCTAAAACTTCTTACCTGGGAATATTGAAGACTCATGTTAAAAGGAACCACCAGCTTTCATATGTTCTCATGTTCTGAGCAAGGAACTTAAACGTTAGCTTTCTTACATGGCACATATTACACTTTTACTTTCTTCTCCAACACTTTGTTTTTGCATTATTTAAACCAAATTGAACATGTTTCATTATTTATTTGAGGTTAAAATAAGTGTTCATTCAGTATTGTTGTAATTGTCATTATTACAAATACATTTAAAAAATCGGCCGATTAATCGGTATCAGCCTTTTTTGTCCTCCAATAATCGGTATCGGTATCAGCGTTGAAAAACCATAATCGGTCGACCTCTAATTGGAACCCACCATGTCATGTCAGACACTGGGTTTCCTCTCAGTCAGACAGGACAACATGTCATGTCAGACACTGGGTTTCCTGTCAGTCAGACAGAACAACATGTCATGTCAGACACTGGGTTTCCTCTCAGTCAGACAGGACAACATGTCATGTCAGACACTGGGTTTCCTCTCAGTCAGACAGGACAACATGTCATGTCAGACACTGGGTTTCCTCTGTCAGACAGGACAACATGTCATGTCAGACACTGGGTTTCCTGTCAGTCAGACAGGACAACATGTCATGTCAGACACTGGGTTTCCTCTCAGTCAGACAGGACAACATGTCATGTCAGACACTGGGTTTCCTGTCAGTCAGACAGAACAACATGTCATGTCAGACACTGGGTTTCCTCTCAGTCAGACAGGACAACATGTCATGTCAGACACTGGGTTTCCTCTCAGTCAGACAGGACACCATGTCATGTCAGACACTGGATTTCCTCTCAGTCAGACAGGACACCATGGCATGTCAGACACTGGGTTTCCTCTCAGTCAGACAGGACAACATGTCATGTCAGACACTGGGTTTCCTCTCAGTCAGACAGGACAACATGTCATGTCAGACACTGGGTTTCCTCTCAGTCAGACAGGACAACATGTCATGTCAGACACTGGGTTTCCTCTGTCAGACAGGACAACATGTCATGTCAGACACTGGATTTCCTCTCAGTCAGACAGGACACCATGTCATGTCAGACACTGGGTTTCCTCTCAGTCAGACAGGACAACATGTCATGTCAGACACTGGGTTTCCTCTCAGTCAGACAGGACAACATGTCATGTCAGACACTGGGTTTCCTCTCAGTCAGACAGGACACCATGTCATGTCAGACACTGGGTGTCCTCTCAGTCAGACAGGACAACATGTCATGTCAGACACTGGGTTTCCTCTCAGTCAGACAGGACAACATGTCATGTCAGACACTGGGTTTCCTCTCAGACAGACAGGACACCATGTCATGTCAGACACTGGGTTTCCTCTCAGTCAGACAGAACAACATGTCATGTCAGACACTGGATTTCCTCTGTCAGACAGGACAACATGTCATGTCAGACACTGGGTTTCCTCTCAGTCAGACAGGACAACATGGCTTTAGAGTGTAAAACAAGCAGACAGGCTCATCACTACCACGACTTGCTGTGTGTTCTATCTGGCTCTCTGCCCAACATTTTACACTGCTACACTGTCGAGTGTGTTTGTACACTGCTACACTGTCGAGTGTGTTTGTACACTGCTACACTGTCGAGTGTGTTTGTACACTGCTACACTGTCGAGTGTGTTTGTACACTGCTACACTGTCGAGTGTGTTTGTACACTGCTACACTGTCGAGTGTGTTTGTACACTGCTACAAGTGCCCCTTCCTTCCTCCTAACCAGTATAGAGGAATTTCACCTCTCTGTCCTCCTTCCTTACAGTAATCACCTAATCTCTCCATAACCCCTGGGCACTACGCTACTACACCACACCTTGTTGATGAGCTTTGTATTTGATATCTGTTCGGGTGAAAGCATGTTCAGTCTTTCATTGTTACTGAAAGGTTACTGTAGCTAGCAGGTCTACACTGTTGGAATTGCTTTCTCTCTCTCTCTCTCTCTCTCTCTCTCTCTCTCTCTCT
Organism: Salvelinus namaycush; assembly: GCF_016432855.1. Classification (NCBI taxonomy): domain Eukaryota; kingdom Metazoa; phylum Chordata; class Actinopteri; order Salmoniformes; family Salmonidae; genus Salvelinus; species Salvelinus namaycush. The sequence continues at coordinate 6,126,442 of NC_052333.1, forward strand.
CTCTCTCTCTCTCTCTCTCTCTCTCGGAATGAGAAAAAGGAATGAGAAAGGGAAATAGAGAGTGGTGGGGGGGTGATAGGGTTATGTTATTGTTATCATGATTTAGCCCTGGAATGTGTACATTAGCTCTAGATGATGTCCTATTAGCAGCTTATCTGCTAGGCATTTGGCTCAGGACCTGTAGGCCTAGGTATTATGGTCTGTTTTCCATCACCCAGGGTGGGGGGGGTGGGGGGTAGAGAGAGAGGTAGAGAAAGGGGAGGAGGGAGAAGGACAGGAAGGGAGAGAGAAAGAGAGAGGGAGAGGGAGAGAGAGTCTGTCCATACAGAGTAGATGGGGACACGGGAATTCACCAGGCGCTGCCATAGAAACCCTGGTCGTCCATGGCACCATTGACTGAGTCAGTGACGCGGAGCGGCAGGGTTCAAATCGCCCCAAGCTACTGTCGTTCTGCTGAGAAAAACCACAAACGTGACTGTTCTCTTAATTCTCTAATCTTCTCTGGTACTAGTGATATGGAGGCGGATTACACTTGGAATACCTTTGAGACTAGGGTCAAAAAGATGGCGAATGTATTTGGAGATAGGTTGGGTGTGAGAGAGCTGAAGTTTAAGTATGTTTAAAAGTATATTTAGCTGAATTATAATGGAAACGTGCTCACGGACTCTACCATCTTGGAATTTAAGGCAGACAGCTTGGAGGTATTTTCAGGTTCTAGAAAGATGACTAATTCTTTGTCACTCACTTTTCACCTTTTTCTTTCACCCTCTTAAAGAAGATGCCACCCTTTCCTGATGGGGAGAGCTCTGGCATTAGACATTCTATTTGTGTTTTTCATTAGAAGTTATTCCTCCGTATGGTTTTGGTTCAGTCCTCGAGAAGATTTCCCCTGTTGACTTCATCTATTATCTACAAAAGAGAAAAACTGTTTCCCCCGTCGACTTCATCTATCTACAAAACTTTTTTGTTTTCCTAACTTTTGCCAGAGATACGTCTGCCTTAAAGGTACAATCTGTTATTTGTACATAGATTTTTAATCTTTTAAATTAAAGATTTATTCTAGAAACATATAAATTCTGAAGGCCTCAAGAGCTTAAACTATCTTACCCCATCAGAACTCAGAATATATTCTTCCAAGTGTAGCTTCTTAACACGGTTGAAACTGTTATTTTGATCTCATGGATGGTCAGTCCTTTCATCCGGAGCTCTGACTATGAATTTGAGATGAGTTACATTTCTCCAGCCCCATCACTCAGCTGTTTACCCCCCCAAAAAAGTGACGAGGCCGCACATGTTGTTGTTGTTTTGAATTACGGACACAGTTCTAAGAACACAATAAGAGCAGTGACTATCCCTCTTGACAACTAGAAGTGCTCTCTGTCACTCCCATCCCTCAGGAACATTGTAAACAGTAAGGATAATAATTGATGTTGCATAACATCCTCGGGTTACTACGTTATTGTGAGTGAGTGATACAGTATTCTAGAATTCAACCCCAAACCCCTGCAACCCTGATCTCTAACAGAAGTTCTTAGAAATTAGTAAAAGCCATTCTTGAGCAAATGTGTTCACAATTCTCTGCATTGTCCCCTGCTGGTTCACGCTGCCGGCTGGATGGGAGTGTGAGAACTAGTCGAGGCTCTCTAAACGTGGTGTTCATTTTCATTTTTATAGCGGCCCTCATTAGGGACGTGTATGTTTTAACAAACAGGTTATTCCTGGCTGCGAATGTTAGCGCTGCTTCCTAGATGCTAGCGGACTGTAGCAGGGTGGTGGGGCTGCTTGGCTGCTTGGCTCTCGGGCTGAGACTACCGCAGACTAGCCAACTTCATATTGCTAGGAGCAACACACACACACTCACGCTCGCTCACGCGCACGCACACACGCACGCACACACTCATGCACGCTCACACTCACACACACGCGCAAGCACGCACAAACACACACGCAAGCACGAACACACACACTTGCACACACACACCCACACAATTCACACACACTAACAACATCACAGCTGTCTATGACGTGACTACCTCATCTCACTGCTTCCTGTAACTATGCTTTCAACATGGATCTCAGTTGTTTTTGAACAAGACAACATCTTTTTAACAGATTCTTTGCTGTTTTACATGCACTGCCTAGTGAAAGTATACACAGCCCTTGCACAGTCTTCACGTTTTGCTGTATTAAAATAGGTATTCAAATAGATGTATTTCCTACTGATCTACACGACCTACGCCACATTTTCAGTGTAAAGAAAAATGATTAAGCATTTTCCAAATGACAAAAAAATATAAAATGAGGATGTATTGAGGGGTGGGGGGGTGGGGGTAGACTTTCACTAGCGACTGTAAATGTCAATTTGTTTTTGAACAAGATAACAGAGTTTTGGAACAATCACACTCTCACTAATAACAAGCTTTTTACTGTTAGGGTTTTTAATCGTGTTTTGTAACTCCTGTATGTAACATGGCCCACATGCTGCCAAGGTGATAGAGAACTGATGCTTATTTGACACAGTCACAACCTCACCCCACAGGATTAGCTGACACAGTCACAACCTCACCTCACAGGATCAGCTGACACAGTCACAACCTCACCCCACAGGATCAGCTGACACAGTCACAACCTCACCTCACAGGATCAGCTGACACAGTCACAACCTCACCCCACAGGATCAGCTGACACAGTCACAACCTCACCCCACAGGATCAGCTGACACAGTCACAACCTCACCTCACAGGATCAGCTGACACAGTCACAACCTCACCTCACAGGATTAGTTGACACAGTCACAACCTCACCCCACAGGATTAGTTGACACAGTCACAACCTCACCCCACAGGATTAGTTGACACAGTCACAACCTCACCTCACAGGATCAGTTGACACAGTCACAACCTCACCTCACAGGATCAGCTGACACAGTCACAACCTCACCTCACAGGATCAGCTGACAGTCACAACCTCACCTCACAGGATCAGCTGACACAGTCACAACCTCACCCCACAGGATCAGCTGACACAGTCACAACCTCACCCCACAGGATTAGTTGACACAGTCACAACCTCACCTCACAGGATCAGCTGACAGTCACAACCTCACCTCACAGGATCAGCTGACACAGTCACAACCTCACCCCACAGGATTAGCTGACACAGTCACAACCTCACCTCACAGGATTAGCTGACACAGTCACAACCTCACCTCACAGGATTAGTTGACACAGTCACAACCTCACCCCACAGGCTGCCTTGTGATTGGCTGCTATTGGGTGTGTTTGTTTTGAAGCCAAGGCCACATCGGTTCATTTGTATGTGGGAGTGTAATATGTGGGTTTTATTTTTGAGTGTGTGTGTGTGTGTGTGTGTGTGTGTGTGTGTGTGTGTGTGTGTGTGTGTGTGTGTGTGTGTGTGTGTGTGTGTATGAGGATCATAGGAGCCTGCGGAGGGGAGGACGGCTCATAGTAATGGTTGGAATGGAGTGAATGGAATGGGATCAAACACATGGTTTCCATGTGTTTGATGATTTCGGTACCATTCCATTAGATCCGTTCCAGCCATTACTATGAGCATGAATGTGTGCTCTGTGTGTGTGTTTCGCTACGACCCTGAGTTAATGGGCCCTGTGGCAATAGAGCAGGAAAAAATAAGTTACATGTTGACAAACTGGGGCTCCTTCTAGGCTGGGGAAAGGGAAAGGGAAAGGGAAAGGGGGATACCTAGTCAGTTGTACAACTGAATGCCTTCAACTGAAATGTGTCTTCCACATTTAACCCAACCCCTCTGAATCAGAGAGGTGCGGGGGGCTGAGAGAGAGAAAGTAGAGAGACAAATTTGACCACAATAACTACCGTGGAAAATGCGTCAACAGCAACCTTGGGAAAATCCTCTGCGTTATCATTAACAGCAGACTCGTACATTTCCTCAGTGAAAACAATGTACTGAGCAAATGTCAAATTGGCGTTTTACCAAATCATCGTACGACAGATCAAATATTCACCCTGCCACCCTAATTGACAAACAAACAAACCAAAACAAAGGCAAAGACTGCTCATGCTTTGTTGATTTCAAAAAAGCCTTCGACTCAATTTGGCATGAGGGTCTGCTATATAAATTGATGGAAAGTGGTGTTGGGGGTAAAACATACGACATTATAAAATCCATGTACACAAACAACAAGGTTAAAATAGGCAAAAAACACACACGTCTTCCCACAGAGCCGTGGGGTGAGACAGGGATGCAGCATAAGGGCTTACACTCTTCAACATATATATCAATGAATTGGCAAGGGCACTAGAACAGTCTGCAGCACCCGGCCTCACCCTACTAGAATCCGAAGTCAACTGTCTACTGTTTGCTGATGATCTGGTGCTTCTGTCACCAACCTAGGAAGGCCTAGAGCAGCACCTAGATCTTCTGCACAGATTCTGTCAGACCTGGGCCCTGACAGTAAATCTCAGTAAGACCAAAATATTGGTGTTCCAAAAAAGGTCCAGTCGCCAGGACCACAAATACAAATTCCATCTAGACACCGTTTCCCTAGAGCACACAAAAAACTATACATACCTCGGTCTAAACATCAGCACCACAGGTAACTTCCACTAAGCTGTGGAATGCCATCCAAAGGAACATAAAATTTGACATACCAATTAGGATCTGGCTAAAAATACTTGAATCAGTCATAGAGCCCATTGCCCTTTATGGTTGTGAGGTCTGAGGTCCACTCACCAACCAATAATTCACAAAATGGGACAAACACCAAATTGAGACTCTGCATTCAGAATTCTGCAAAAATATCCTCTGTGTACAACGTAAAACACCAAATAATGCATGCAGAGCAGAATTAGGCCGATACCCACTAATTATCAAAATCCAGAAAAGATCTGTTAAATTCTACCACCAGCTAAAAGGAAGTGATTCACAAACCTTCCATAACAAAGCCATCACCTACAGAGAGATTAACCTGGAGAAGAGTCCCCTAAGCAAGCTGGTCCTGGGGCTCTGTTCACAAACACAAACAGACCCCACAGAGCCCCAGGACAGCAACACAATTAGACCCAACCAAATCACGAGAAAACAAAAATATAGTGACTTGACACATTGTGAAGAATTAACAAAAAAAACAGAGCAAACTAGAATGCTATTTGGCTCTAAACAGAGAGTACACAGTGGCAGAAAACCTGCCCACTGGAAAGCTTTGACTATGTACAGACTCCGTGAGCATAGCCTTGCTATTGAGAAAGGCCGCCTTAGGCAGACCTGGCTCTCAAGAGAAGACAGGCTATGTGCACACCGCCCACAAAATGAGGTGGAAACTGAGCTGCACTTCCTAACCTCCTGCCAAATGTTTGACCATATTAGAGACACATATTTCCCTCAGATTACACAGATCCACAAAGAATTAGAAAACAAACCTAATTTTGATAAACTCCCATATCTACTGGGTGAAATAGTTAACATATGTTTTCCATGCCAATAAAGCCCCTTAATTTGAGAGAGAGAGAGAGAGAGAGAGAGAGAGAGAGGCCGTGCTAGCAGAAACAGGGAGATCGATGACAAATCCCCTTTTTCTGCTAGTTTACCCAGTCAGCAGGCTCTCTGCCACCGCCATCTGCACTGCCACTGTTTCTACCCTGGCACACCCTCCGTCAACTCACCCTATCCTACCCCTCCTCCCGTCTTCCCCCTCCTCTCCCATTCTGCTAAACCCTGTTCCTGTTTGGGCTTTTACAGCCAGTGTACAAAGCTGCTTCCAGCCAGGTGGTCTAAAACAATGGGCACATGGACAGCAGAGGGAGAGGGGAGGCCTGGGTTTCCTGCTCTTGTTTTGGTCCCCACCAATGTCGGTGGGAGTGTATTTTAATAAGTACATATGTCTCACTTCGTGTGTGCGTGTGTGTGCATGCGTTTGTGGATTATTGAGGAGGAAAACAACTTTAATGGCTGTTCTCAAGGCCGGTGGCTGGTGGGTGCCATGACAACGGGGCAGATTGTGTCGGCGTGGCAGTGGGAATTGTGCGGGAGGAAGCCTCACTGTGGTCAATGGAGGTGACAGTAATATAGGAATACAAACTTATGGGTCTAAATGTCTGTTAGACTGATCCAGGATCTGAGGTAACAGAGGAGCATTGCAGGAGGCTATGGACCGGCCTGGTCATTAGATTTGTCCAGGATCTGAGTTAACTTAAGGATCGGACCCTTTTTTTAAATTTTTACCATTTGAAAGGAAACACTTTGACGTTTTTGGAAATGTGAAATGAATGTAGGAGAATATAACACATTAGATCTGGTAAAAGATAATACAAACAAAACAACATGCGTATAATTTTTTGTTGTTGTTCCAACATCTTTGAAATACAAGAGAAAGGCCATACATTAAGATAGGATTCTAGGTGTTATTTAGACGTTGTCCACAGGACGGCAATAGTGTGTGTGCAAAGTTTCAGACTGATCCAGTGAAGAATTACATCGCTACACAATATTTTGTATCAAGTCTGCCAGGAGTTTTCCCAAATGTGCCTAATTGGACAATTTATACATTTTCATGTACATAACTATAGAGAACATACAAACATGCTATGGTAATAAAAAATACAATTTTTACACACTCCCAGGAATGTTGTACATGATGAATCATTAGCTTCCTTATGGAAAGACATTCACCTTCACACATCTAGATGGCCGGGCGGGGTGGGTGTGGAGCCAGAGACAGCAGTGGGGTCAAACTGTAGAAACCAGTTCCTACGTTTGAATATAAAAATGGATTTTATCAAACAAACCTATGCTACATTTGATCTCTGGGATCCTCAGGATGACAAATCAGAGCAAGATTACTGAATATAAGTACATGATTTACCTTCAGAGGTGACTGTATCAAACCAGTTTCCGTGATAAAAGTGTTCTGTTGTTGTGCACTCTCCTCAAACAATAGCATGGTATTTTTGTCATTGTAATAGCTACTGTAAATTGGACACTGCAGTTAGATTAACAAGAATTTAAGCTTTCTGCCCATATAAAACATGTCTGTGTCCCGGAAAGTTGCTGTTGTTTACAATGTTTTCTAGTCACATTATCACACATTGAGCAACAACTGTCCTGGTTTAGGAACACCAATCCTGTAGAGGTTATTAACAGAGGAGCATTGCAGGAGGCTATGGGCCGGCCTGGTCATTAGACTGATCCAGGATCTGAGGTAACATTTCTCTCTCTCTTCTCGCCGTCTCTATCTATTCCCTGCTTCCAGCCCTCAGCTGAAAAACAGATGATATTAGGTAGCCTAGTGGTTAGAGTGTTGGGCCAGTAACTCAAAGGTCCCTTTATTGAATCCCTGAGCTGACAAGGTAAAAGTCTGTCGTTCTGCCCCTGAACAAGGCAGTTAACCCACTGTTCCTAGGCCGTCATTGTGAATAAGAACTTGTTCTTAACTGACTTGCCTAGTTAAATAAAGGTAAAATAATAAATAAATAAATTGCGAGGGGAATTTATTAACATGCAAAAAGAACCTGTGGTCACAGAGAGCCAAGGTGATTGATACCAGACATACTGTACCTTGCACTCTACACTGAATTCTGTGTTTACGTTTTCCCCTGAAAAAAATCTAATACAAATAGCAATTTTCCTCCAGAACAGTAAGCCTAATGGTGTTTAAAGTAGTTTGTGTCCCAAATGATACCCTATTCCCTAAATGGTGCACTACTGAGCCTTATGGGCCTTGGAGACATGTGAAGAGGCTTTCACAAACAGGGAGACTTTGCTAGGATCTGTCACTGAAATGGCCTTTTCTCTATTACAGTAGGCCTATTGTTGACATTAGTTTAGAGGGGTTTGCCATTTGTTGTTTTCTGTCAATCAAGAGAGGTGACGACAGTGTAAGTCAAAATAATTCCGATAATTGGGATCCTATTTGCTTACTGTTTTGATGCTGTTACTGTTACTACTCTACGGCTCAATTGTCGTCACTATTCTTCGACTCTCATACATTTCCTCATGAGAAATGACCAAGTCAATTAGATCATGTCAAAGCAGGGTTATAGCAACAGGCTCCTTGGAGAAGCATGTGAACATAAAACAATGTTAGTTGTGTATTTGCATTATATGCAAAGTCCATCTGTAGGTTTATTTTGTGCGTGTGTGCGTGCGTGTGTGCGTGCGTGTGTGTGCGCGCGTGTGTGTGTACGTGTGTGTGTGTGTACGTGTGTGTGTGTGTGTGTGTGTGTACGTGTGTGTGTGTGTGTGTGTGTGTGTGTACGTGTGTGTGTGTGTGTGTGTGTGTGTGTGTGTGTGTGTGTGTGTGTGTGTGTGTGTGTGTGTGTGTGTGTGTGTGTGTGTGTGTGTGTGTGTGTTTGCGTGTGTGTGTGTTTGCGTGTGTGTGTGTTTGCGTGTGTGTACGTGCGCGTGCGTGTGTGTATGTGGATCATCAACATCATTCTCTCCCTTGCTCAGCTGACTAATACCATATTGTGGCATTCCTTCTCCACTCTAGCTGGCTTGTGTGGTGACAGGACAAGCTCACTCCCCATGTGTATCCTTGGGGAAAGTGAATAGATTAATAATTCAAACGTGAGGAGAGTGGTGACTAAAACTGATTTGTCATAGCCTAAAGCCTATGAGGATTTTTCCCTCAGACTTGTCACATCGCCTTAGTCTTCTGCAGACAGGATGTGAGAATGCGGAGTGGACAAGCAGGACCTGTCAGTAGTAAAGAGGTTTCAGTCCTAACTGGCAGTAGTAAAGAGGTTTCAGTCCTATCTGTCAGTAGTAAAGAGGTTTAAGTCCTATCTGGTAGTAGTAAACAGGTTTAAGTCCTATCTGTCAGTAGTAAAGAGGTTTCAGTCCTATCTGTCAGTAGTAAAGAGGTTTCAGTCCTATCTGGTAGTAGTAAAGAGGTTTAAGTCCTATCTGTCAGTAGTAAAGAGGTTTCAGTCCTATCTGTCAGTACTAAAGAGGTTTAAGTCCTATCTGGTAATAGTAAACAGGTTTAAGTCCTATCTGTCAGTAGTAAAGAGGTTTCAGTCCTATCTGGTAGTAGTAAAGAGGTTTAAGTCCTATCTATCAGTAGTAAAGAGGTTTCAGTCCGATCTGTCAGTAGTAAAGAGGTTTCAGTCCTATCTGGTAGTAGTAAAGAGGTTTCACTCCTATCTGGTAGTAGTAAAGAGGTTTCAGTCCTATCTGGTAGTAGTAAAGAGGTTTCAGTCCTATCTGGTAGTAGTAAAGAGGTTTAAGTCCTATCTGGTAGTAGTAAAGAGGTTTAAGTCCTATCTGTCAGTAGTAATGATGTTTCAGTCCTATCTGTCAGTAGTAAAGAGGTTTAAGTCCTATCTGGTAGTAGTAAACAGGTTTAAGTCCTATCTGTCAGTAGGAAAGAGGTTTCAGTCCTATCTGGTAGTAGTAAAGAGGTTTCAGTCCTATCTGGTAGTAGTAAAGAGGTTTCAGTCCTATCTGTCAGTAGTAAAGAGGTTTCAGTCCTATCTGGTAGTAGTAAAGAGGTTTAAGTCCTATCTGTCAGTAGTAAAGAGGTTTCAGTCCTATCTGGTAGTAGTAAAGAGGTTTCAGTCCTATCTGGTAGTAGTAAAGAGGTTTCAGTCCTATCTGTCAGAACTGGTAGTAGTAAAGAGGTTTCAGTCCTATCTGTCAGAACTGGTAGTAGTAAAGAGGTTTCAGTCCTATCTGGTAGTAGTAAAGAGGTTTCAGTCCTATCTGTCAGTAGTAAAGAGGTGTAAGTCCTATCTGGTAGTAGTAAAGAGGTTTCAGTCCTATCTGGTAGTAGTAAAGAGGTTTCAGTCCTATCTGGTAGTAGTAAAGAGGTTTCAGTCCTATCTGTCAGTAGTAAAGAGGTTTAAGTCCTATCTGTCAGTAGTAAAGAGGTTTAAGTCCTATCTGGTAGTAGTAAAGAGGTTTCAGTCCTATCTGTCAGAACTGGTAGTAGTAAAGAGGTTTCAGTCCTATCTGTCAGTAGTAAAGATGTTTCAGTCCTATCTGTCAGACCTGGTAGTAGTAAAGATGTTTCAGTCCTATCTGTCAGACCTGGTAGTAGTAAAGAGGTTTCAGTCCTATCTGTCAGACCTGGTAGTAGTAAAGAGGTTTCAGTCCTATCTGTCAGACCTGGTAGTAGTAAAGAGGTTTCAGTCCTATCTGTCAGACCTGGTAGTAGTAAAGAGGTTTCAGTCCTATCTGTCAGACCTGGTAGTAGTAAAGAGGTTTCAGTCCTATCTGTCAGACCTGGTAGTAGTAAAGAGGTTTCAGTCCTATCTGTCAGACCTGGTAGTAGTAAAGAGGTTTCAGTCCTATCTGTCAGACCTGGTAGTAGTAAAGAGGTTTCAGTCCTATCTGTCAGACCTGGTAGTAGTAAAGAGGTTTCAGTCCTATCTGTCAGTAGTAAAGATGTTTCAGTCCTATCTGTCAGACCTGGTAGTAGTAAAGAGGTTTCAGTCCTATCTGTCAGACCTGGTAGTAGTAAAGAGGTTTCAGTCCTATCTGTCAGAGACCATTCGTTTTCTTCTAATGTGTTTATCCATGATTGGATTCTCTCTAGGATTTTTAAATACATTTGATGCAATGTAAAGTCTTAATATATTTAACATAATCAATGTGCTTGTACATGTTCAAGCCCATAGCTATACAACCCATGTTCAATGTTCTAGTCACTGCTCTCTTTCCTTTTGGGATGCAGTAATTAGCATATTCACCCAAGTGGTGTCTGTGTGTGTACAATAGGCTGTTTGTAACTGGCCTGTGGCTCTTTCCTTGTCCTGGTGTCACATTGTCCTGACATAGTGTGCATCGCAAATATAGTGCACCAAATGGCACTCTATTTGACTATGCAGGGAGCCTAGTGGTTAGAGCGTTGGCGCCAGTTACCAAAAGGTTGCTGGATCGAATCCCCAAGCTGCCCCTTAGCAAGGCATTTAACCCACTGCTCCCTGGATGCCGTGGATGTTGATTATGGCTCCCCCCCTGCACCTCTCTGATTCAGAGGGGTTGGGTTAAATACAGAAGACACATTTCAGTTGTACAACTGACTAGGTATCCCCCTTTCCCTTATATAGTGCACTACTTTTGACCAGAACCCAATGGCCCTGGTCAAACTCCATCATGTTCGCCTCCTTCTTACCATAATCCCCTACCTCAGTAATAACATTAAAAATTCCATAAGGTCTGCCTACAGTTAGGACCAGGGTATGGCCGAAATATCACCATCATTTTCACATTTTTGACAGTATTTTATGTTTTTTTTAATGATAAAATATGAGTAGTTCAGTACCCTGGGGTGGAAACACACATATTATAAGTGATTTCAAAGGGCTTTCTTCATCCTGATTGTTTTATACTGTTCAATTTAACTTCAACCCAAAATATTTTTCTGCATTTTCAGCAATTTCTGCCTTTCCTGCACTTTTGTTATAATTTCCAAGCTGTGCCACATAGGGCTGCATTGTATATATGGTCCAGCAATCTACATCTAATTTACTGGAGAACTTTTGGAATCATGAGAAAATAATAATTAGTATAATTCTGTTGTTGGAATATAGTGGGCTGCACTCATAGTTGTTTGACTTGACAACACATTAATAAGACAAGTAGGAATTATTGTGACAGGGTAGGAACCAAAGTGTTGGCCAGTGTTTGCTAGGAGACTCTATACCATGTTACATTACACCTATTCTCATGTAGATAGCTAACTATCTAGCTAACATATTCGTGCTTTGCCTATTCCTCTCTGATTTAGAAGATACCATTGCACAAACAACATGCATATCTTAGCCTACACCAGCACTGGTATTAGCTAGCTATATTTGCTCTGATTACATGTAGCTAGCTATATATGCTCTGATTACATTTAGCTAGCTATATATGCTCTGATTACATTTAGCTAGCTAGCTAACTCGCGATTAGCATTACTGGCTAACAAAATTGAAAATTGAAAAGACAAACTAACTGTTTGCGGACAGTAAGATAGTTTCGCAAACTAACTAGTGTGATTATAGAACGCTTTGGAAGCAGCATCAGTGTCACCAACATCATGTTATGTCTGCAGTTGTGTCTGCAGACTGCAGAGTAAACAGCAAGTGAAGTGTCTGACTATGCAGACTGCAGAGTGAACAGCAAGTGGAGTGTCTGACTATGCAGACTGCAGAGTAAACAGCAAGTGGAGTGTCTGACTATGTAGACTGCAGAGTGAACAGCAAGTGAAGTGTCTGACTATGCAGACTGCAGAGTGAACAGCAAGTGAAGTGTCTGACTATGTAGACTGCAGAGTAAACAGCAAGTGAAGTGTCTGACTATGCAGACTGCAGAGTGAACAGCAAGTGAAGTGTCTGACTATGTAGACTGCAGAGTGAACAGCAAGTGAAGTGTCTGACTATGTAGACTGCAGAGTGAACAGCAAGTGAAGTGTCTGACCATGTAGACTGCAGAGTGAACAGCAAGTGAAGTGTCTGACCATGCAGACTGCAGAGTAAACAGCAAGTGAAGTGTCTGACTATGCAGAATGCAGAGTGAACAGCAAGTGAAGTGTCTGACTATGTAGACTGCAGAGTGAACAGCAAGTGAAGTGTGACTATGCAGACTGCAGAGTGAACAGCAAGTGAAGTGTCTGACTATGTAGACTGCAGAGTGAACAGCAAGTGAAGTGTGACTATGCAGACTGCAGAGTGAACAGCAAGTGAAGTGTGACTATGCAGACTGCAGAGTGAACAGCAAGTGAAGTGTGACTATGCAGACTGCAGAGTGAACAGCAAGTGAAGTGTCTGACTGCAGACTGCAGAGTGAACAGCAAGTGGAGTGTCTGACTATGCAGACTGCAGAGTGAACAGCAAGTGGAGTGTCTGACTATGCAGACTGCAGAGTGAACAGCAAGTGAAGTGTCTGACTATGCAGACTGCAGAGTGAACAGCAAGTGAAGTGTCTGACTATGTAGACTGCAGAGTGAACAGCAAGTGAAGTGTGACTATGCAGACTGCAGAGTGAACAGCAAGTGAAGTGTGACTATGTAGACTGCAGAGTGAACAGCAAGTGAAGTGTCTGACTATGTAGACTGCAGAGTGAACAGCAAGTGAAGTGTGACTATGCAGACTGCAGAGTGAACAGCAAGTGAAGTGTCTGACTATGTAGACTACAGAGTGAACAGCAAGTGGAGTGTCTGACTATGCAGACTGCAGAGTGAACAGCAAGTGAAGTGTCTGACTATGCAGACTGCAGAGTGAACAGCAAGTGAAGTGTCTGACTATGTAGACTGCAGAGTGAACAGCAAGTGAAGTGTCTGACTGCAGACTGCAGAGTGAACAGCAAGTGAAGTGTCTGACCATGTAGACTGCAGAGTGAACAGCAAGTGAAGTGTCTGACTGCAGACTGCAGAGTGAACAGCAAGTGAAGTGTCTGACTATGCAGACTGCAGAGTGAACAGCAAGTGAAGTGTCTGACTATGTAGACTGCAGAGTGAACAGCAAGTGAAGTGTCTGACTGCAGACTGCAGAGTGAACAGCAAGTGGAGTGTCTGACTATGCAGACTGCAGAGTGAACAGCAAGTGAAGTGTCTGACCATGCAGACTGCAGAGTGAACAGCAAGTGAAGTGTCTGACTATGTAGACTGCAGAGTGAACAGCAAGTGGAGTGTCTGACTATGCAGACTGCAGAGTGAACAGCAAGTGAAGTGTCTGACTATGCAGACTGCAGAGTGAACAACAAGTGAAGTGTCTGACTATGCAGACTGCAGAGTGAACAGCAAGTGAAGTGTCTGACTATGTAGACTGCAGAGTGAACAGCAAGTGAAGTGTCTGACTGCAGACTGCAGAGTAAACAGCAAGTGAAGTGTCTGACTATGCAGAATGCAGAGTGAACAGCAAGTGAAGTGTCTGACTATGTAGACTGCAGAGTGAACAGCAAGTGAAGTGTGACTATGCAGACTGCAGAGTGAACAGCAAGTGAAGTGTGACTATGCAGACTGCAGAGTGAACAGCAAGTGAAGTGTGACTATGTAGACTGCAGAGTGAACAGCAAGTGAAGTGTGACTATGCAGACTGCAGAGTGAACAGCAAGTGAAGTGTGACTATGCAGACTGCAGAGTGAACAGCAAGTGAAGTGTCTGACTATGTAGACTGCAGAGTGAACAGCAAGTGAAGTGTGACTATGCAGACTGCAGAGTGAACAGCAAGTGAAGTGTCTGACTATGTAGACTGCAGAGTGAACAGCAAGTGAAGTGTCTGACCATGTAGACTGCAGAGTGAACAGCAAGTGAAGTGTCTGACTGCAGACTGCAGAGTGAACAGCAAGTGAAGTGTCTGACTATGCAGACTGCAGAGTGAACAGCAAGTGAAGTGTGACTATGCAGACTGCAGAGTGAACAGCAAGTGAAGTGTCTGACTATGTAGACTGCAGAGTGAACAGCAAGTGAAGTGTCTGACTATGCAGACTGCAGAGTGAACAGCAAGTGAAGTGTCTGACTGCAGACTGCAGAGTGAACAGCAAGTGGAGTGTCTGACTATGCAGACTGCAGAGTGAACAGCAAGTGAAGTGTCTGACTGCAGACTGCAGAGTGAACAGCAAGTGGAGTGTCTGACTGCAGACTGCAGAGTGAACAGCAAGTGGAGTGTCTGACTATGCAGACTGCAGAGTGAACAGCAAGTGGAGTGTCTGACTATGCAGACTGCAGAGTGAACAGCAAGTGAAGTGTCTGACTATGTAGACTGCAGAGTGAACAGCAAGTGAAGTGTCTGACTATGTAGACTGCAGAGTGAACAGCAAGTGGAGTGTCTGACTATGCAGACTGCAGAGTGAACAGCAAGTGAAGTGTCTGACTGCAGACTGCAGAGTGAACAGCAAGTGGAGTGTCTGACTATGCAGACTGCAGAGTGAACAGCAAGTGGAGTGTCTGACTATGCAGACTGCAGAGTGAACAGCAAGTGAAGTGTCTGACTATGCAGACTGCAGAGTGAACAGCAAGTGAAGTGTCTGACTATGTAGACTGCAGAGTGAACAGCAAGTGAAGTGTGACTATGCAGACTGCAGAGTGAACAGCAAGTGAAGTGTGACTATGTAGACTGCAGAGTGAACAGCAAGTGAAGTGTCTGACTATGTAGACTGCAGAGTGAACAGCAAGTGAAGTGTGACTATGCAGACTGCAGAGTGAACAGCAAGTGAAGTGTCTGACTATGTAGACTACAGAGTGAACAGCAAGTGGAGTGTCTGACTATGCAGACTGCAGAGTGAACAGCAAGTGAAGTGTCTGACTATGCAGACTGCAGAGTGAACAGCAAGTGAAGTGTCTGACTATGTAGACTGCAGAGTGAACAGCAAGTGAAGTGTCTGACTGCAGACTGCAGAGTGAACAGCAAGTGAAGTGTCTGACCATGTAGACTGCAGAGTGAACAGCAAGTGAAGTGTCTGACTGCAGACTGCAGAGTGAACAGCAAGTGAAGTGTCTGACTATGCAGACTGCAGAGTGAACAGCAAGTGAAGTGTCTGACTATGTAGACTGCAGAGTGAACAGCAAGTGAAGTGTCTGACTGCAGACTGCAGAGTGAACAGCAAGTGGAGTGTCTGACTATGCAGCCTGCAGAGTGAACAGCAAGTGAAGTGTCTGACCATGCAGACTGCAGAGTGAACAGCAAGTGAAGTGTCTGACTATGTAGACTGCAGAGTGAACAGCAAGTGGAGTGTCTGACTATGCAGACTGCAGAGTGAACAGCAAGTGAAGTGTCTGACTATGCAGACTGCAGAGTGAACAACAAGTGAAGTGTCTGACTATGCAGACTGCAGAGTGAACAGCAAGTGAAGTGTCTGACTATGTAGACTGCAGAGTGAACAGCAAGTGAAGTGTCTGACTGCAGACTGCAGAGTAAACAGCAAGTGAAGTGTCTGACTATGCAGAATGCAGAGTGAACAGCAAGTGAAGTGTCTGACTATGTAGACTGCAGAGTGAACAGCAAGTGAAGTGTGACTATGCAGACTGCAGAGTGAACAGCAAGTGAAGTGTGACTATGCAGACTGCAGAGTGAACAGCAAGTGAAGTGTGACTATGTAGACTGCAGAGTGAACAGCAAGTGAAGTGTGACTATGCAGACTGCAGAGTGAACAGCAAGTGAAGTGTGACTATGCAGACTGCAGAGTGAACAGCAAGTGAAGTGTCTGACTATGTAGACTGCAGAGTGAACAGCAAGTGAAGTGTGACTATGCAGACTGCAGAGTGAACAGCAAGTGAAGTGTCTGACTATGTAGACTGCAGAGTGAACAGCAAGTGAAGTGTCTGATTATGCAGACTGCAGAGTGAACAGCAAGTGAAGTGTCTGACTGCAGACTGCAGAGTGAACAGCAAGTGGAGTGTCTGACTATGCAGACTGCAGAGTGAACAGCAAGTGAAGTGTCTGACTGCAGACTGCAGAGTGAACAGCAAGTGGAGTGTCTGACCATGTAGACTGCAGAGTGAACAGCAAGTGAAGTGTCTGACTGCAGACTGCAGAGTGAACAGCAAGTGAAGTGTCTGACTATGCAGACTGCAGAGTGAACAGCAAGTGAAGTGTGACTATGCAGACTGCAGAGTGAACAGCAAGTGAAGTGTCTGACTATGTAGACTGCAGAGTGAACAGCAAGTGAAGTGTCTGACTATGCAGACTGCAGAGTGAACAGCAAGTGAAGTGTCTGACTGCAGACTGCAGAGTGAACAGCAAGTGGAGTGTCTGACTATGCAGACTGCAGAGTGAACAGCAAGTGAAGTGTCTGACTGCAGACTGCAGAGTGAACAGCAAGTGGAGTGTCTGACTGCAGACTGCAGAGTGAACAGCAAGTGGAGTGTCTGACTATGCAGACTGCAGAGTGAACAGCAAGTGGAGTGTCTGACTATGCAGACTGCAGAGTGAACAGCAAGTGAAGTGTCTGACTATGTAGACTGCAGAGTGAACAGCAAGTGAAGTGTCTGACTATGTAGACTGCAGAGTGAACAGCAAGTGGAGTGTCTGACTATGCAGACTGCAGAGTGAACAGCAAGTGAAGTGTCTGACTGCAGACTGCAGAGTGAACAGCAAGTGGAGTGTCTGACTATGCAGACTGCAGAGTGAACAGCAAGTGGAGTGTCTGACTATGCAGACTGCAGAGTGAACAGCAAGTGAAGTGTCTGACTATGCAGACTGCAGAGTGAACAGCAAGTGAAGTGTCTGACTATGTAGACTGCAGAGTGAACAGCAAGTGAAGTGTGACTATGCAGACTGCAGAGTGAACAGCAAGTGAAGTGTGACTATGTAGACTGCAGAGTGAACAGCAAGTGAAGTGTCTGACTATGTAGACTGCAGAGTGAACAGCAAGTGAAGTGTGACTATGCAGACTGCAGAGTGAACAGCAAGTGAAGTGTCTGACTATGTAGACTACAGAGTGAACAGCAAGTGGAGTGTCTGACTATGCAGACTGCAGAGTGAACAGCAAGTGAAGTGTCTGACTATGCAGACTGCAGAGTGAACAGCAAGTGAAGTGTCTGACTATGTAGACTGCAGAGTGAACAGCAAGTGAAGTGTCTGACTGCAGACTGCAGAGTGAACAGCAAGTGAAGTGTCTGACCATGTAGACTGCAGAGTGAACAGCAAGTGAAGTGTCTGACTGCAGACTGCAGAGTGAACAGCAAGTGAAGTGTCTGACTATGCAGACTGCAGAGTGAACAGCAAGTGAAGTGTCTGACTATGTAGACTGCAGAGTGAACAGCAAGTGAAGTGTCTGACTGCAGACTGCAGAGTGAACAGCAAGTGGAGTGTCTGACTATGCAGACTGCAGAGTGAACAGCAAGTGAAGTGTCTGACCATGCAGACTGCAGAGTGAACAGCAAGTGAAGTGTCTGACTATGTAGACTGCAGAGTGAACAGCAAGTGGAGTGTCTGACTATGCAGACTGCAGAGTGAACAGCAAGTGAAGTGTCTGACTATGCAGACTGCAGAGTGAACAACAAGTGAAGTGTCTGACTATGCAGACTGCAGAGTGAACAGCAAGTGAAGTGTCTGACTATGTAGACTGCAGAGTGAACAGCAAGTGAAGTGTCTGACTGCAGACTGCAGAGTAAACAGCAAGTGAAGTGTCTGACTATGCAGAATGCAGAGTGAACAGCAAGTGAAGTGTCTGACTATGTAGACTGCAGAGTGAACAGCAAGTGAAGTGTGACTATGCAGACTGCAGAGTGAACAGCAAGTGAAGTGTGACTATGCAGACTGCAGAGTGAACAGCAAGTGAAGTGTGACTATGTAGACTGCAGAGTGAACAGCAAGTGAAGTGTGACTATGCAGACTGCAGAGTGAACAGCAAGTGAAGTGTGACTATGCAGACTGCAGAGTGAACAGCAAGTGAAGTGTCTGACTATGTAGACTGCAGAGTGAACAGCAAGTGAAGTGTGACTATGCAGACTGCAGAGTGAACAGCAAGTGAAGTGTCTGACTATGTAGACTGCAGAGTGAACAGCAAGTGAAGTGTCTGATTATGCAGACTGCAGAGTGAACAGCAAGTGAAGTGTCTGACTGCAGACTGCAGAGTGAACAGCAAGTGGAGTGTCTGACTATGCAGACTGCAGAGTGAACAGCAAGTGAAGTGTCTGACTGCAGACTGCAGAGTGAACAGCAAGTGGAGTGTCTGACTGCAGACTGCAGAGTGAACAGCAAGTGGAGTGTCTGACTATGCAGACTGCAGAGTGAACAGCAAGTGGAGTGTCTGACTATGCAGACTGCAGATTGAACAGCAAGTGAAGTGTCTGACTATGTAGACTGCAGAGTGAACAGCAAGTGAAGTGTCTGACTATGTAGACTGCAGAGTGAACAGCAAGTGGAGTGTCTGACTATGCAGACTGCAGAGTGAACAGCAAGTGAAGTGTCTGACTGCAGACTGCAGAGTGAACAGCAAGTGGAGTGTCTGACTATGCAGACTGCAGAGTGAACAGCAAGTGGAGTGTCTGACTATGCAGACTGCAGAGTGAACAGCAAGTGAAGTGTCTGACTATGTAGACTGCAGAGTGAACAGCAAGTGAAGTGTGACTATGCAGACTGCAGAGTGAACAGCAAGTGAAGTGTGACTATGTAGACTGCAGAGTGAACAGCAAGTGAAGTGTCTGACTATGTAGACTGCAGAGTGAACAGCAAGTGAAGTGTGACTATGCAGACTGCAGAGTGAACAGCAAGTGAAGTGTCTGACTATGTAGACTGCAGAGTGAACAGCAAGTGGAGTGTCTGACTATGCAGACTGCAGACTGAACAGCAAGTGAAGTGTCTGACTATGCAGACTGCAGAGTGAACAGCAAGTGAAGTGTCTGACTATGTAGACTGCAGAGTGAACAGCAAGTGAAGTGTCTGACTGCAGACTGCAGAGTGAACAGCAAGTGAAGTGTCTGACCATGTAGACTGCAGAGTGAACAGCAAGTGAAGTGTCTGACTGCAGACTGCAGAGTGAACAGCAAGTGAAGTGTCTGACTATGCAGACTGCAGAGTGAACAGCAAGTGAAGTGTCTGACTATGTAGACTGCAGAGTGAACAGCAAGTGAAGTGTCTGACTGCAGACTGCAGAGTGAACAGCAAGTGGAGTGTCTGACTATGCAGACTGCAGAGTGAACAGCAAGTGAAGTGTCTGACCATGCAGACTGCAGAGTGAACAGCAAGTGAAGTGTCTGACTATGTAGACTGCAGAGTGAACAGCAAGTGGAGTGTCTGACTATGCAGACTGCAGAGTGAACAGCAAGTGAAGTGTCTGACTATGCAGACTGCAGAGTGAACAGCAAGTGAAGTGTCTGACTATGCAGACTGCAGAGTGAACAGCAAGTGAAGTGTCTGACTATGTAGACTGCAGAGTGAACAGCAAGTGAAGTGTCTGACTATGTAGACTGCAGAGTGAACAGCAAGTGGAGTGTCTGACTATGCAGACTGCAGAGTGAACAGCAAGTGAAGTGTCTGACCATGCAGACTGCAGAGTGAACAGTAAGTGAAGTGTCTGACTATGCAGACTGCAGAGTGAACAGCAAGTGAAGTGTCTGACTATGCAGACTGCAGAGTGAACAGCAAGTGAAGTGTCTGACTATGTAGACTGCAGAGTGAACAGCAAGTGAAGTGTCTGACTATGTAGACTGCAGAGTGAACAGCAAGTGAAGTGTCTGACTATGTAGACTGCAGAGTGAACAGCAAGTGAAGTGTCTGACTATGCAGACTGCAGAGTGAACAGCAAGTGAAGTGTCTGACTGCAGACTGCAGAGTGAACAGCAAGTGAAGTGTGACTATGCAGACTGCAGAGTGAACAGCAAGTGAAGTGTGACTATGTAGACTGCAGAGTGAACAGCAAGTGAAGTGTGACTATGCAGACTGCAGAGTGAACAGCAAGTGAAGTGTGACTATGCAGACTGCAGAGTGAACAGCAAGTGAAGTGTCTGACTATGTAGACTGCAGAGTGAACAGCAAGTGAAGTGTGACTATGCAGACTGCAGAGTGAACAGCAAGTGAAGTGTCTGACTATGTAGACTGCAGAGTGAACAGCAAGTGAAGTGTCTGATTATGCAGACTGCAGAGTGAACAGCAAGTGAAGTGTCTGACTGCAGACTGCAGAGTGAACAGCAAGTGGAGTGTCTGACTATGCAGACTGCAGAGTGAACAGCAAGTGAAGTGTCTGACTGCAGACTGCAGAGTGAACAGCAAGTGGAGTGTCTGACTGCAGACTGCAGAGTGAACAGCAAGTGGAGTGTCTGACTATGCAGACTGCAGAGTGAACAGCAAGTGGAGTGTCTGACTATGCAGACTGCAGATTGAACAGCAAGTGAAGTGTCTGACTATGTAGACTGCAGAGTGAACAGCAAGTGAAGTGTCTGACTATGTAGACTGCAGAGTGAACAGCAAGTGGAGTGTCTGACTATGCAGACTGCAGAGTGAACAGCAAGTGAAGTGTCTGACTGCAGACTGCAGAGTGAACAGCAAGTGGAGTGTCTGACTATGCAGACTGCAGAGTGAACAGCAAGTGGAGTGTCTGACTATGCAGACTGCAGAGTGAACAGCAAGTGAAGTGTCTGACTATGTAGACTGCAGAGTGAACAGCAAGTGAAGTGTGACTATGCAGACTGCAGAGTGAACAGCAAGTGAAGTGTGACTATGTAGACTGCAGAGTGAACAGCAAGTGAAGTGTCTGACTATGTAGACTGCAGAGTGAACAGCAAGTGAAGTGTGACTATGCAGACTGCAGAGTGAACAGCAAGTGAAGTGTCTGACTATGTAGACTGCAGAGTGAACAGCAAGTGGAGTGTCTGACTATGCAGACTGCAGACTGAACAGCAAGTGAAGTGTCTGACTATGCAGACTGCAGAGTGAACAGCAAGTGAAGTGTCTGACTATGTAGACTGCAGAGTGAACAGCAAGTTAAGTGTCTGACTGCAGACTGCAGAGTGAACAGCAAGTGAAGTGTCTGACCATGTAGACTGCAGAGTGAACAGCAAGTGAAGTGTCTGACTGCAGACTGCAGAGTGAACAGCAAGTGGAGTGTCTGACTATGCAGACTGCAGAGTGAACAGCAAGTGAAGTGTCTGACCATGCAGACTGCAGAGTGAACAGTAAGTGAAGTGTCTGACTATGCAGACTGCAGAGTGAACAGCAAGTGAAGTGTCTGACTATGCAGACTGCAGAGTGAACAGCAAGTGAAGTGTCTGACTATGTAGACTGCAGAGTGAACAGCAAGTGAAGTGTCTGACTATGTAGACTGCAGAGTGAACAGCAAGTGAAGTGTCTGACTATGTAGACTGCAGAGTGAACAGCAAGTGAAGTGTCTGACTATGCAGACTGCAGAGTGAACAGCAAGTGAAGTGTCTGACTGCAGACTGCAGAGTGAACAGCAAGTGAAGTGTCTGACTGCAGACTGCAGAGTGAACAGCAAGTGAAGTGTGACCATGTAGACTGCAGAGTGAACAGCAAGTGAAGTGTCTGACTGCAGACTGCAGAGTGAACAGCAAGTGAAGTGTCTGACTATGCAGACTGCAGAGTGAACAGCAAGTGAAGTGTCTGACTATGTAGACTGCAGAGTGAACAGCAAGTGAAGTGTCTGACTGCAGACTGCAGAGTGAACAGCAAGTGGAGTGTCTGACTGCAGACTGCAGAGTGAACAGCAAGTGGAGTGTCTGACTATGCAGACTGCAGAGTGAACAGCAAGTGGAGTGTCTGACTATGCAGACTGCAGAGTGAACAGCAAGTGAAGTGTCTGACTATGTAGACTGCAGAGTGAACAGCAAGTGAAGTGTCTGACTGCAGACTGCAGAGTGAACAGCAAGTGGAGTGTCTGACTATGCAGACTGCAGAGTGAACAGCAAGTGAAGTGTCTGACCATGCAGACTGCAGAGTGAACAGCAAGTGAAGTGTCTGACTATGTAGACTGCAGAGTGAACAGCAAGTGGAGTGTCTGACTATGCAGACTGCAGAGTGAACAGCAAGTGAAGTGTCTGACTATGCAGACTGCAGAGTGAACAGCAAGTGAAGTGTCTGACTATGCAGACTGCAGAGTGAACAGCAAGTGAAGTGTCTGACTATGTAGACTGCAGAGTGAACAGCAAGTGAAGTGTCTGACTATGTAGACTGCAGAGTGAACAGCAAGTGGAGTGTCTGACTATGCAGACTGCAGAGTGAACAGCAAGTGAAGTGTCTGACCATGCAGACTGCAGAGTGAACAGTAAGTGAAGTGTCTGACTATGCAGACTGCAGAGTGAACAGCAAGTGAAGTGTCTGACTATGCAGACTGCAGAGTGAACAGCAAGTGAAGTGTCTGACTATGTAGACTGCAGAGTGAACAGCAAGTGAAGTGTCTGACTATGTAGACTGCAGAGTGAACAGCAAGTGAAGTGTCTGACTATGTAGACTGCAGAGTGAACAGCAAGTGAAGTGTCTGACTATGCAGACTGCAGAGTGAACAGCAAGTGAAGTGTCTGACTGCAGACTGCAGAGTGAACAGCAAGTGAAGTGTCTGACTGCAGACTGCAGAGTGAACAGCAAGTGAAGTGTCTGACCATGTAGACTGCAGAGTGAACAGCAAGTGAAGTGTCTGACTGCAGACTGCAGAGTGAACAGCAAGTGAAGTGTCTGACTATGCAGACTGCAGAGTGAACAGCAAGTGAAGTGTCTGACTATGTAGACTGCAGAGTGAACAGCAAGTGAAGTGTCTGACTATGCAGACTGCAGAGTGAACAGCAAGTGAAGTGTCTGACTATGTAGACTGCAGAGTGAACAGCAAGTGAAGTGTCTGACTGCAGACTGCAGAGTGAACAGCAAGTGGAGTGTCTGACTATGCAGACTGCAGAGTGAACAGCAAGTGAAGTGTCTGACCATGCAGACTGCAGAGTGAACAGCAAGTGAATTGTCTGACTATGTAGACTGCAGAGTGAACAGCAAGTGGAGTGTCTGACTATGCAGACTGCAGAGTGAACAGCAAGTGAAGTGTCTGACTATGCAGACTGCAGAGTGAACAGCAAGTGAAGTGTCTGACTATGCAGACTGCAGAGTGAACAGCAAGTGAAGTGTCTGACTATGTAGACTGCAGAGTGAACAGCAAGTGAAGTGTCTGACTATGTAGACTGCAGAGTGAACAGCAAGTGGAGTGTCTGACTATGCAGACTGCAGAGTGAACAGCAAGTGAAGTGTCTGACTATGTAGACTGCAGAGTGAACAGCAAGTGAAGTGTCTGACTGCAGACTGCAGAGTAAACAGCAAGTGAAGTGTCTGACTATGCAGAATGCAGAGTGAACAGCAAGTGAAGTGTCTGACTATGTAGACTGCAGAGTGAACAGCAAGTGAAGTGTGACTATGCAGACTGCAGAGTGAACAGCAAGTGAAGTGTGACTATGCAGACTGCAGAGTGAACAGCAAGTGAAGTGTGACTATGTAGACTGCAGAGTGAACAGCAAGTGAAGTGTGACTATGCAGACTGCAGAGTGAACAGCAAGTGAAGTGTGACTATGCAGACTGCAGAGTGAACAGCAAGTGAAGTGTCTGACTATGTAGACTGCAGAGTGAACAGCAAGTGAAGTGTGACTATGCAGACTGCAGAGTGAACAGCAAGTGAAGTGTCTGACTATGTAGACTGCAGAGTGAACAGCAAGTGAAGTGTCTGACTATGCAGACTGCAGAGTGAACAGCAAGTGAAGTGTCTGACTGCAGACTGCAGAGTGAACAGCAAGTGGAGTGTCTGACTATGCAGACTGCAGAGTGAACAGCAAGTGAAGTGTCTGACTGCAGACTGCAGAGTGAACAGCAAGTGGAGTGTCTGACTGCAGACTGCAGAGTGAACAGCAAGTGGAGTGTCTGACTATGCAGACTGCAGAGTGAACAGCAAGTGGAGTGTCTGACTATGCAGACTGCAGAGTGAACAGCAAGTGAAGTGTCTGACTATGTAGACTGCAGAGTGAACAGCAAGTGAAGTGTCTGACTATGTAGACTGCAGAGTGAACAGCAAGTGGAGTGTCTGACTATGCAGACTGCAGAGTGAACAGCAAGTGAAGTGTCTGACTGCAGACTGCAGAGTGAACAGCAAGTGGAGTGTCTGACTATGCAGACTGCAGAGTGAACAGCAAGTGGAGTGTCTGACTATGCAGACTGCAGAGTGAACAGCAAGTGAAGTGTCTGACTATGTAGACTGCAGAGTGAACAGCAAGTGAAGTGTGACTATGCAGACTGCAGAGTGAACAGCAAGTGAAGTGTGACTATGTAGACTGCAGAGTGAACAGCAAGTGAAGTGTCTGACTATGTAGACTGCAGAGTGAACAGCAAGTGAAGTGTGACTATGCAGACTGCAGAGTGAACAGCAAGTGAAGTGTCTGACTATGTAGACTGCAGAGTGAACAGCAAGTGGAGTGTCTGACTATGCAGACTGCAGAGTGAACAGCAAGTGAAGTGTCTGACTATGCAGACTGCAGAGTGAACAGCAAGTGAAGTGTCTGACTATGTAGACTGCAGAGTGAACAGCAAGTGAAGTGTCTGACTGCAGACTGCAGAGTGAACAGCAAGTGAAGTGTCTGACCATGTAGACTGCAGAGTGAACAGCAAGTGAAGTGTCTGACTGCAGACTGCAGAGTGAACAGCAAGTGAAGTGTCTGACTATGCAGACTGCAGAGTGAACAGCAAGTGAAGTGTCTGACTATGTAGACTGCAGAGTGAACAGCAAGTGAAGTGTCTGACTGCAGACTGCAGAGTGAACAGCAAGTGGAGTGTCTGACTATGCAGACTGCAGAGTGAACAGCAAGTGAAGTGTCTGACCATGCAGACTGCAGAGTGAACAGCAAGTGAAGTGTCTGACTATGTAGACTGCAGAGTGAACAGCAAGTGGAGTGTCTGACTATGCAGACTGCAGAGTGAACAGCAAGTGAAGTGTCTGACTATGCAGACTGCAGAGTGAACAGCAAGTGAAGTGTCTGACTATGCAGACTGCAGAGTGAACAGCAAGTGAAGTGTCTGACTATGTAGACTGCAGAGTGAACAGCAAGTGAAGTGTCTGACTATGTAGACTGCAGAGTGAACAGCAAGTGGAGTGTCTGACTATGCAGACTGCAGAGTGAACAGCAAGTGAAGTGTCTGACCATGCAGACTGCAGAGTGAACAGCAAGTGAAGTGTCTGACTATGCAGACTGCAGAGTGAACAGCAAGTGAAGTGTCTGACTATGCAGACTGCAGAGTGAACAGCAAGTGAAGTGTCTGACTATGTAGACTGCAGAGTGAACAGCAAGTGAAGTGTCTGACTATGTAGACTGCAGAGTGAACAGCAAGTGAAGTGTCTGACTATGTAGACTGCAGAGTGAACAGCAAGTGAAGTGTCTGACTATGCAGACTGCAGAGTGAACAGCAAGTGAAGTGTCTGACTGCAGACTGCAGAGTGAACAGCAAGTGAAGTGTCTGACTGCAGACTGCAGAGTGAACAGCAAGTGAAGTGTCTGACCATGTAGACTGCAGAGTGAACAGCAAGTGAAGTGTCTGACTGCAGACTGCAGAGTGAACAGCAAGTGAAGTGTCTGACTATGCAGACTGCAGAGTGAACAGCAAGTGAAGTGTCTGACTATGTAGACTGCAGAGTGAACAGCAAGTGAAGTGTCTGACTGCAGACTGCAGAGTGAACAGCAAGTGGAGTGTCTGACTATGCAGACTGCAGAGTGAACAGCAAGTGAAGTGTCTGACCATGCAGACTGCAGAGTGAACAGCAAGTGAATTGTCTGACTATGTAGACTGCAGAGTGAACAGCAAGTGAAGTGTCTGACTATGTAGACTGCAGAGTGAACAGCAAGTGGAGTGTCTGACTATGCAGACTGCAGAGTGAACAGCAAGTGAAGTGTCTGACTATGCAGACTGCAGAGTGAACAGCAAGTGAAGTGTCTGACTATGCAGACTGCAGAGTGAACAGCAAGTGAAGTGTCTGACTATGTAGACTGCAGAGTGAACAGCAAGTGAAGTGTCTGACTATGTAGACTGCAGAGTGAACAGCAAGTGGAGTGTCTGACTATGCAGACTGCAGAGTGAACAGCAAGTGAAGTGTCTGACCATGCAGACTGCAGAGTGAACAGCAAGTGAAGTGTCTGACTATGCAGACTGCAGAGTGAACAGCAAGTGAAGTGTCTGACTATGCAGACTGCAGAGTGAACAGCAAGTGAAGTGTCTGACTATGTAGACTGCAGAGTGAACAGCAAGTGAAGTGTCTGACTATGTAGACTGCAGAGTGAACAGCAAGTGAAGTGTCTGACTATGTAGACTGCAGAGTGAACAGCAAGTGAAGTGTCTGACTATGCAGACTGCAGAGTGAACAGCAAGTGAAGTGTGACTATGCAGACTGCAGAGTGAACAGCAAGTGAAGTGTCTGACTATGTAGACTGCAGAGTGAACAGCAAGTGAAGTGTGACTATGCAGACTGCAGAGTGAACAGCAAGTGAAGTGTGACTATGTAGACTGCAGAGTGAACAGCAAGTGAAGTGTCTGACTATGTAGACTGCAGAGTGAACAGCAAGTGAAGTGTCTGACTATGCAGACTGCAGAGTGAACAGCAAGTGGAGTGTCTGACTATGCAGACTGCAGAGTGAACAGCAAGGGAAGTGTCTGACCATGCAGACTGCAGAGTGAACAGCAAGTGAAGTGTCTGACTATGCAGACTGCAGAGTGAACAGCAAGTGAAGTGTCTGACTGCAGACTGCAGAGTGAACAGCAAGTGGAGTGTCTGACTATGCAGACTGCAGAGTGAACAGCAAGTGAAGTGTCTGACTATGTAGACTGCAGAGTGAACAGCAAGTGGAGTGTCTGACTATGCAGACTGCAGAGTGAACAGCAAGTGAAGTGTCTGACTATGTAGACTGCAGAGTCAACAGCAAGTGGAGTGTCTGACTATGCAGACTGCAGAGTGAACAGCAAGTGAAGTGTCTGACTATGCAGACTGCAGAGTGAACAGCAAGTGAAGTGTCTGACTATGCAGACTGCAGAGTGAACAGCAAGTGAAGTGTCTGACTATGTAGACTGCAGAGTGAACAGCAAGTGAAGTGTCTGACTATGTAGACTGCAGAGTGAACAGCAAGTGGAGTGTCTGACTATGCAGACTGCAGAGTGAACAGCAAGTGAAGTGTCTGACCATGCAGACTGCAGAGTGAACAGCAAGTGAAGTGTCTGACTATGCAGACTGCAGAGTGAACAGCAAGTGAAGTGTCTGACTATGCAGACTGCAGAGTGAACAGCAAGTGAAGTGTCTGACTATGTAGACTGCAGAGTGAACAGCAAGTGAAGTGTCTGACTATGTAGACTGCAGAGTGAACAGCAAGTGAAGTGTCTGACCATGTAGACTGCAGAGTGAACAGCAAGTGAAGTGTCTGACTGCAGACTGCAGAGTGAACAGCAAGTGAAGTGTCTGACTATGCAGACTGCAGAGTGAACAGCAAGTGAAGTGTCTGACTATGTAGACTGCAGAGTGAACAGCAAGTGAAGTGTCTGACTGCAGACTGCAGAGTGAACAGCAAGTGGAGTGTCTGAGTATGCAGACTGCAGAGTGAACAGCAAGTGAAGTGTCTGACCATGCAGACTGCAGAGTGAACAGCAAGTGAAGTGTCTGACTATGTAGACTGCAGAGTGAACAGCAAGTGGAGTGTCTGACTATGCAGACTGCAGAGTGAACAGCAAGTGAAGTGTCTGACTATGCAGACTGCAGAGTGAACAGCAAGTGAAGTGTCTGACTATGCAGACTGCAGAGTGAACAGCAAGTGAAGTGTCTGACTATGTAGACTGCAGAGTGAACAGCAAGTGAAGTGTCTGACTATGTAGACTGCAGAGTGAACAGCAAGTGGAGTGTCTGACTATGCAGACTGCAGAGTGAACAGCAAGTGAAGTGTCTGACCATGCAGACTGCAGAGTGAACAGCAAGTGAAGTGTCTGACTATGCAGACTGCAGAGTGAACAGCAAGTGAAGTGTCTGACTATGCAGACTGCAGAGTGAACAGCAAGTGAAGTGTCTGACTATGTAGACTGCAGAGTGAACAGCAAGTGAAGTGTCTGACTATGTAGACTGCAGAGTGAACAGCAAGTGAAGTGTCTGACTATGTAGACTGCAGAGTGAACAGCAAGTGGAGTGTCTGAGTATGCAGACTGCAGAGTGAACAGCAAGTGAAGTGTCTGACCATGCAGACTGCAGAGTGAACAGCAAGTGAAGTGTCTGACTATGTAGACTGCAGAGTGAACAGCAAGTGGAGTGTCTGACTATGCAGACTGCAGAGTGAACAGCAAGTGAAGTGTCTGACTATGCAGACTGCAGAGTGAACAGCAAGTGAAGTGTCTGACTATGCAGACTGCAGAGTGAACAGCAAGTGAAGTGTCTGACTATGTAGACTGCAGAGTGAACAGCAAGTGAAGTGTCTGACTATGTAGACTGCAGAGTGAACAGCAAGTGGAGTGTCTGACTATGCAGACTGCAGAGTGAACAGCAAGTGAAGTGTCTGACCATGCAGACTGCAGAGTGAACAGCAAGTGAAGTGTCTGACTATGCAGACTGCAGAGTGAACAGCAAGTGAAGTGTCTGACTATGCAGACTGCAGAGTGAACAGCAAGTGAAGTGTCTGACTATGTAGACTGCAGAGTGAACAGCAAGTGAAGTGTCTGACTATGTAGACTGCAGAGTGAACAGCAAGTGAAGTGTCTGACTATGTAGACTGCAGAGTGAACAGCAAGTGAAGTGTCTGACTATGCAGACTGCAGAGTGAACAGCAAGTGAAGTGTGACTATGCAGACTGCAGAGTGAACAGCAAGTGAAGTGTCTGACTATGTAGACTGCAGAGTGAACAGCAAGTGAAGTGTGACTATGCAGACTGCAGAGTGAACAGCAAGTGAAGTGTGACTATGTAGACTGCAGACTGAACAGCAAGTGAAGTGTCTGACTATGTAGACTGCAGAGTGAACAGCAAGTGAAGTGTCTGACTATGCAGACTGCAGAGTGAACAGCAAGTGAAGTGTCTGACTATGTAGACTGCAGAGTGAACAGCAAGTGAAGTGTCTGACTATGCAGACTGCAGAGTGAACAGCAAGTGAAGTGTCTGACTGCAGACTGCAGAGTGAACAGCAAGTGGAGTGTCTGACTATGCAGACTGCAGAGTGAACAGCAAGTGAAGTGTCTGACTATGTAGACTGCAGAGTGAACAGCAAGTGGAGTGTCTGACTATGCAGACTGCAGAGTGAACAGCAAGTGAAGTGTCTGACTATGCAGACTGCAGAGTGAACAGCAAGTGGAGTGTCTGACTATGTAGACTGCAGAGTGAACAGCAAGTGAAGTGTCTGACTATGCAGACTGCAGAGTGAACAGCAAGTGAAGTGTCTGACTATGTAGACTGCAGAGTGAACAGCAAGTGAAGTGTCTGACTATGTAGACTGCAGAGTGAACAGCAAGTGAAGTGTCTGACTATGTAGACTGCAGAGTGAACAGCAAGTGAAGTGTCTGACTATGCAGACTGCAGAGTGAACAGCAAGTGAAGTGTGACTATGCAGACTGCAGAGTGAACAGCAAGTGAAGTGTCTGACTATGTAGACTGCAGAGTGAACAGCAAGTGAAGTGTGACTATGCAGACTGCAGAGTGAACAGCAAGTGAAGTGTGACTATGTAGACTGCAGAGTGAACAGCAAGTGAAGTGTCTGACTATGTAGACTGCAGAGTGAACAGCAAGTGAAGTGTCTGAC
The DNA here is from genome assembly GCF_016432855.1 of Salvelinus namaycush. NCBI lineage: Eukaryota > Metazoa > Chordata > Actinopteri > Salmoniformes > Salmonidae > Salvelinus > Salvelinus namaycush. Next base: position 6,156,588 of record NC_052333.1, read on the forward strand.
TATGCAGACTGCAGAGTGAACAGCAAGTGAAGTGTCTGACTATGTAGACTGCAGAGTGAACAGCAAGTGAAGTGTCTGACTATGCAGACTGCAGAGTGAACAGCAAGTGAAGTGTCTGACTATGTAGACTGCAGAGTGAACAGCAAGTGGAGTGTCTGACTATGCAGACTGCAGAGTGAACAGCAAGTGAAGTGTCTGACTATGTAGACTGCAGAGTAAACAGCAAGTGAAGTGTCTGACTATGTAGACTGCAGAGTGAACAGCAAGTGAAGTGTCTGTATACTTGCCCTCCATCCTCCCTGGCCGCCTTTGCCGAAAATCAATCAGCCAATGGTTACGTCCCAGAGGGCTCTGGTCAAAAGTAGTGTACTATATAGGGATAAGGGTTCCAGTTTGGACACAGTCAGTGTCTCCAGATTGATGGAGTGATAAAGACCTGTATTCAGAGTGCATCGAGAAACATGTGTTTCAAATATGGGGCTTCGAGGCAAAACCCCGTAGCCAGTGTTACATTACAAGAAGGAGAAGATTAAAACTCAAGGAAAACATGTTTAAAAACATTTTATCATCCCTTATCGCATTCCAACTGGGATTCCAACCAACTCTTCCATGTGAAACCATCCCTCTCTTCAAATGTTTTCATTTAATTAGGCAAGTCAGTTAAGAACAAATTCTTGTTTACACTGATGACCTACACCAGCCAAATCCAGACAACGCTGTGCCAATTGTGCACCACCCTATAGTACTCCCAATCACCACCAGTTGTGATACAGCCTGGATTTGAACCAGGGTGTCTGTAGTGACACTTCAAGCACTGAGATGTAGTGTTTTAGACCGCTGCGCCACTCGACATGACATGTGTTTATACGCTAGCCGTGACAAGCCGCGTGCACTGAAAAAGTCTCAAAGTCAGAATGGAAATACCCTTCTCTTTCCCCCTCCCTCCTCCTTTTTTAAAGAAAAATATATACAGGTATATACAGTATATCTTCTTTTTTTTAACAAACATTTATTTTACTATGTCAACATGTATTTGTTGTCAATGTTTTGGCATCAAGCTGGTGTCAGATGTGAAAAAGTTAATAGTTGGAGTCTGTGTATGTGTATGAAACAGCTGTGTGTTGTGGGTCTCCCCCAGTAGTTAGAATGGTGTGGACTGCACTGCAGCTAGGTGGTAGTCAAGAGAGACTGTATGGTCCCATAGTTTGCTGTATATACTTTCAGTTTTTTGTCTCTGTGAATCATTCATTAAGAAATCCCAAGGGAAATTAAACCGGTATCTGTCTATGTGACAACCATATTATTTGTGCCCTAAACACCCCTACTTCCTGTAGTCTAGCGAGGCTGATTCTGGGGGCTGTCCAATTCCAAGGCCCTGTTTTGTTGGCTCTGGTTGGATGCTGTCGAAGACATGCTTAACCCCACTTCAGACCTTGGCTGATAGGCCTCTCCGCTGAACCTAGGGAGGGGATCTGCTTTGAGTTCCTTCGTAATGAAACACTTGTTCTTAAATTGATCTGCAAATTGTGCAGATTTTAATGAAACAGGAAATGTATCATGTCTTTTAAGAGAGGCTCAGACAAAGGCTGGTCTGTGGTGCTTGTTTTTTTGGGGGGGGGTGTAATAAAAGTATGTTAAGCCGACAGCCACAGAAATGAGGTTTATAATTGCCGCTTTCATGTACAATCACATTTTGCTATGGCAAAGTTAAATGACAGAATATTTCACAGAAAGTAAAGACCAAAAAATGTAAACTTTTCTCCCTCAGTAATTTGCTGAGTATATATTTACAAGTATGTCTTTAACTTCTAGCCCTTTGTCATTTAGCTCTATCAAATCCTACGTCTGTCTGTCTGACGATCTACGGTCGGTCTGTCTGTCGGTCGTGGCTTGATTCAAGGCCCTCAGCTTTAAGATGTCCTGTCCTTCCTCGGCTGTGCACAGAGGGAAGTTATTGACAAGCGATGAAGATGAAGGTCAGGCGAGAAGGTTGTGTAGGAGAGAGAGATGGCGCCACGCCTCCACGTGCCGGCGATCGAAGGTGGACTTGGGGGAAATAAGGCCTGTTTATTTATGTCCCAGGAATTTAATGGGATTATTTCTTTTTTGTAGTGTTTGTCCTGCGAACATGGCAGCATCAGGGATTTTGTCAGAGATGCAGCTCAACTGGAATTGAATGAAATCCCCCGGGTTTGTCAGCTTTATCTGAACAGTAATTAATGATCAATAAGGAAAAAAATGCGTAGGCAATGGGGGCTATTATGAATAAAGTGGGAGTTGGAGCTGAGAGCTCAGTGTGATGCTCCAGAGGAAAATGCCAGCGAAGAGGATAAACAAAAGATTCTTTACCGTCATTACAGTGTCAACTACAATTAGGTATGCTTTGCTAATAAAAGATCATTATCACAGAACAGATCAGAACAGATCAGAACAGATCAGAACAGGACAGATCAGAACAGATCAGGACAGATCAGATCAGAACAGATCAGAACAGCAACGAAAACATTTTTTTCCCTCTTCTTCTGCGAGCCAAAAAGGAGCAATGCCTGAAACCAGATCTGTTTCTCCGTGCTTGGGAGATGATTGTCTCCAATTAATATTTTTGTGTTTTGGTCGTTTTTTCAAAAATGTGGTTGAAATGTTATTCTGTGTTTTTCACGTGTTCTGTAAACACATTGTCAACTAAAGTACGGCCTATGTACCTACCAATGTTTTCTCCAGTTTTTTTTTATAGTAATGTGAAACATGTTGTCCTTTGTGATAATTGTGTCAACCCTTTAAATGATGCTGAATTGGTTTTGTTATGTGACGCTGTGGGATTTTAATATGATGATAGTACAGCAGTTTCACCTGTGGTGGCTTGATAAACTTCAACAGTTTAAGTAAGGATTTGTTCCATCTGTGCTGAAAAAATACAATTATTCTTCGAGATAGTTAACAAATCATTTTTGTTGTTGTTGCCAGTAACCAGATTTCCATCCAACCTTTTTATGCGAGTAAAGTGCGTCGGATAAAAAAAATGTCACGACAGGCCTGATGGAAACAGCAAATTTGATGGTCAAATTTCCAAATGTCGACAAAACAAAACAAGGTGGGATTGTGGCTATAAAATTAATTATGCAAGCAATGTAGGAGGAATCACTTTTATGAGCAAATATTGTTACAATAACCATCATATCGAAGTTTACTTGGAGTCACGAGATGATATATTGTGTGGTCCTCCCACTACGACTCAGGAAAGCGTTTTTATTTGTATTTTATTTCACCTTTATTTAACCAGGTAGGCCAGTTGAGAACAACTTCTCATTTACAATTGCGACCTGGCCAAGATAAAGCAAAGCAGTGCGACAAAAACAACAACACAGAGTTACACATGGGATAAACAAAAGTTTATTTGTCTTTTATCATGAAGTGCTTTGAGATGCTAGTTCAGGATCATATCACCTCTAGCTTACCTGACACCCTAGACCCACTTCAATTTGCATCCACAGATGATGCAATCTCCATCGCACTTCACACTGCCCTACCCCATCTGGACAAGAGGAATACCAATGTAAGAATGATGTTCATTGACTACAGCTCAGCATTCAACACCATAGTGCAAGCTCATCATTAAGGTTGGGGTCCTGGGCCTGAACCCGGCTCTGTGCAACTGGGTCCTGGACATCCTGACTGGCCGCCCCCAGGTGGTGAAGGTAGGAAACAACACCCCCACTTCGCTGTTCCTCAGTACAGGGGCCCCACAATGGGGCTGCTCAGCCCCCTCCTGCACTCCTTGTTCACCCATGACTGTGTGGCCACTCACGCCTCAAACTCATTCATCAAGTTTGCAGACAACACAACAGAAGTAGGCCTGATTACCAACAATGACAAGACAGCCTACGGGGAGGAGGTGAGGGCCCTGGTGGAGTGGTGCCAGGAAAATAACCTCTCCCTCAACGTCAACAAAACGAAGGAGCTGATCGTGGACTTCAGGAAAGGAGCACACCCCTATTTTATTAATGTGGGAACTCCTTCAAGACTGTTGGAAAAGGATTCCAGGTGAAGCTGGTTTAGAGAATACCAAGAGTGGGCAAAGCTGTCATCAAGGCAAAGGGTGGCTACTTTGAAGAATCTCAAATCTAAAATATATTTTGATTTGTATAAGACTTTTTTGGTTACTACATGATTTCGTATGTTTTATTTCATAGTGTTGATGTCTTAACTGTTATTCTACAATGTAGAAAATAATAAAAATAAAGAAAACCCTTGAATGAGTAGGTGAGTCTAAACTTCTGACTGGTACTGTAGTTACTTGCATAGTGGAGTATTTTGTTTAGACATGTAACTAGCTAGCTAAACAATGAACCATAACGTTACTACACTGCATGAATCTGCAGGTAGCTAACCAGCCAGGTTCAATGTTTTTAGCTAACATTAGGATATAACTAGCTATTTAAATGGCTCTGAGATACGAGTAATATTACTACACATATCATACACGTAACAATAGCTAGCTACCCAGCCAGCTAAGTTTAGCTAGCTAGCTAACAGTACACTTTAACTTGATAATAAAACAACTTTCTGACAAAATGTGAAATGTGTAGCATCTGAAAATGTAGCTAGCTAGACTATCTTACACATCCGTATACATGGATGGACGCTTCTCCCTCTCTGTCATGGTTTCCATGGTTGCCCAGTTTGAAGATGTAATCCGGAGACATGTGTTTTGGACAACAGCCTTCTCTGTGTTCTCTTTTCGACTCTGTCTGCATATTTGCATTCAAACACCGGAATTTTCTCCATCTCCTTAGCTATCATACTCTAATTCCACTGATTTCAAAACTCGGTCGTCCAGAAAGTGGAGAGAAACACGTATGCAGTTCTACTACGGGATATCTTTCAAAAAACAGCGCTTTAGAAAGGATTACCTACACATACTGACCAGCTCATGTTATAGACAGAAGCGTGCTATAAGGCAGACCAATCCGAACTCATCTCTCGGCATGTCCAGCCCACTCATTATCTCAGCCAATCATGGCTAGTGGGAAGGTTGCTGACTTTTTTCGTGGTTTAACAAACTAGGCTCATAATTTATCAATTGTATTCATATTTACAGTTGGCATGCAAATTTGTTATTAAGGCACATGAAAGTTCACATGTTCCAGAAGGCATTTCTGCCCCAAAAATAAGCATTTTGTTCAAAATAAAAAATTACGTTCAAATGCCTCTCCTGTGAAGTATTGACACGCGACATATGCCTAGTCTCCTGAAACGAGTCACATATGGCTCCCTATTCTCTGTATGGTCAAAGGTAGTGCAGTAAATAGGGAATAGGGTGTCTTTTGGGATGGAGGCAGTGTGTTTGGAGCTCAGAACAACATGTTGTTTTACAGTCGTGCGACAGGCAGGCTTTCTGTTTCTCTCTTTCGCTGAGAGACCTCGCCTTGCGTCTGCAGCACAGCCCAACACAGATTCCTTCAATCTAAATCACTTAGTATTTATATTATTCATTTATTTGACTCCCCCCATCCCTGAAGACACTCATTTCCTTCCCTTTTAAAAAACATTTATTTTGTGTTTTGTTTAATGTTGATTTTTTTTCTTGTTGGATAAAAAAAAGTAACAGCAGAGAGTGTGTTAAGAAGAGAGGGTGTCAAGAAGAGAGGGTGTCAAGAAGAGAGGGTCTCAAGAAGAGAGGGTGTCAAGAAGAGAGGGTCTCAAGAAGAGAGGGTGTCAAGAAGAGAGGGTGTCAAGAAGAGAGGGTCTCAAGAAGAGAGGGCGTTAAGAAGAGAGGGTGTCAAGAAGAGAGGGTGTCAAGAAGAGAGGGCGTTAAGAAGAGAGGGTGTCAAGACGAGAGGGTGTCAAGAAGAGGGTCTCAAGAAGAGAGTGTGTTAAGAAGAGAGGGTGTTAAGAAGAGAGGGTGTCAAGAAGAGAGGGTGTCAAGAAGAGAGGGTGTCAAGAAGAGAGGGTGTCAAGAAGAGAGGGCTTCAAGAAGAGAGGGTCTCAAGAAGAGAGGGTCTCAAAAAGAGAGGGTGTCAAGAAGAGAGGGTGTCAAGAAGAAAGGGTCTCAAGAAGAGAGGGTCTCAAGAAGAGAGGGTGTCAAGAAGAGAGGGTCTCAAGAAGAGAGGGCGTTAAGAAGAGAGGGCGTCAAGAAGAGAGGGCGTTAAGAAGAGAGGGCGTTAAGAAGAGAGGGCGTCAAGAAGAGAGGGCGTCAAGAAGAGAGAATGTTAAGAAGAGAGGGTGTTAAGAAGAGAGGGTGTTAAGAAGAGAGGGTGTCAAGAAGAGAGGGTGTCAAGAAGAGAGGGTGTCAAGAAGAGAGGGTGTTAAGAAGAGATGGTGTCAAGAAGAGAGGGTGTCAAGAAGATAGGGTGTCAAAAAGAGAGGGTTTCAAGAAGAGAGGGTGTCAAGAAGAGAGGGTGTCAAGAAGAGAGGGTGTCAAGAAGAGAGGGTGTCAAGAAGAGAGGGTGTTATGAAGAGAGTGTGTTAAGAAGAGAGGGTGTCAAGAAGAGAGTGTGTTAAGAAGAGAGGGTGTCAAGAAGAGAGAGTGTCAAGAAGAGAGGGTGTCAAGAAGAGAGAGTGTCAAGAAGAGAGGGCGTCAAGAAGAGAGGGTGTCAAGAAGAGAGGGCGTCAAGAAGAGAGGGTGTCAAGAAGAGAGGGCGTCAAGAAGAGTGTTACTTGGCTAAGTGATAACATCTGCTGGGTGGCGCTGTGTGTCAGGAGTAAATGGCTTCGTCCTGTCTGGGCCAGCAAGGGCCTTATGCTGTACAGATGTACAGCTGTAAAAGTTCTAAGTATTGTCATATCATTGTTCAACTTGTCCAGTATTTCCTGTCTTCTGCTTAACACTTTATTACTGATCCTGGCCATCGTCCAACTCAGGAACGCTTGTTCTTTTGAAGAAAGAGGAGGAGACTTCCTGGCGGGGAGTAAAAAAAAATCCCTGTTTTTCTTAAATTGGCCAGTGACAGGATTAGTTTTCAGCCTTTTCTCATTTTATGATAACATTGTTTGAAAACACATTCAGATGTTTAAAAGAAAGATTTGCATGTCAGCAATTATGTCTTCAAGAAATATAACTTTCAAAATACAGAAATACAGACGCGTCATCTGATGCAGATGCATCATACTGGCTGTATTTCTGTATTTTGAAAGTTATATTTCTTGAAGACATAATTGCTGACATGCAAAACATTTTGGACAGTATCAACAATGGACTAATGAAACAAAAACCAAAGATCGTTTTTGGGTGCGGTTTGCCTTTAAGAAAAAAGGGTGTTACAAAGAGAGGGTGTCAGTAAGAGAGGGTGTCAAGAAGAGAGGGTCTCAAGAAGAGAGGGTGTCAAGAAGAGAGGGTGTTAAGAAGAGAGTGTGTTATGAAGAGAGTGTGTTAAGAAGAGAGGGTGTCAAGAAGAGAGGGTGTCAAGAAGAGAGGGTGTTAAAAAGAGAGGGTGTCAAGAAGAGAGGGTGTTAAGAAGAGAGACTGTTAAGAAGAGAGGGCGTCAAGAAGAGAGGGTGTTAAAAAGAGAGGGTGTTAAAAAGAAAAGAGGTAAAGAGAGACAGACAGAGGGGGATAATGAGAATGAGTGGAATGATGGATGATGGAGGGGTGGAGACAGACAAAACATTATAGTAATCAGTAATCAGGTGAAGGGAGATGGGGGCCTCTGGTCTCTTTCTCTCCTGTCTCTCTCTCTCTCTTTGTGTCCTCTGTCTCTCTTCTCTGTCACTCTCTCTCTCTCTCTGTGTCCTCTGTCTCTCTCTCGCTCTTCTCTGTCACTCTCTCTCTGTCATCTGTCTCTCTCTCTGTCCTCTGTCTCTCTCTTTCTCTCTCACATGTTCACTATATTTGTCTCTTACTCCCTCTTTCTTCTTATTCTCTCTGTGTGGAGTGTATGCCCACTGAATGTAGAGCAGAGGAGAGAGGAGGGTAGAGAGAGGAGGGGAGAGAGAGGAGGGGAGAGAGAGGAGGGTAGAGAGAAGAGGGGAGAGAGAAGAGGGTAGAGAGAGGGGAGAGAGAAGAGGGGAGAGAGAGGAGGGGAGAGAGAGGAGGGTAGACAGAGGAGGGTAGAGAGAGGAGGGTAGAGAGAGGAGGGGAGAGAGAGGAGGGTAGAGAGAGGAGGGGAGAGAGAAGAGGGTAGAGAGAGGAGGGGAGAGAGAAGAGGGGAGAGAGAGGAGGGAAGAGAGAAGAGGGGAGAGAGAGCAGGGAAGAGAGGATTGGCGAGAGGGGAGAGAGATTCTGGAACTTTTTCCTTTGGAACTTTTGTGTTTACTGTTTATTTCACATTTGTTTATGATCTATTTCATATGTTTCACATGCCAATGAAGCCCTTTGAAATAAAATAAAATAGTACAATAATAATTGAGAGTGGGCGTGAGCAAGCAGCTGATTTCAGAGAGGGCTTGTGTTCGTTTCCTGTAGAAGATGTGGTCCTTCCCTAGACAAGGGAGAGAACGAGAGAGAAGGGGGCCCTTTCCTTTCTTCTGCTTCGTTCAGCTCTGGCTCAGCCCTGCCTGGCCCCGGGCCTTGGGCCTCTGACCCTCAGCTCCAGACAGGAGAAAGTGACACACAGAATAACAAGCTTTTAAACTGCCCCCGCATTCAACAGCCAACAATGCCCATTCACTATCGGCATCAGCAGCCACGGTGGACACTAGAGACTGGAATATGATGTACCTTTTAGGACACCCTCTGTGAGGCTTGAGGCTGAGGGTGTCCGAAACGATGCACTGTATTGGAGGCAGACTAGAAGGGGGATACAGAAAGGAAGTGGGAGAACTAGTGTATTCCCTTCTGGCAGACAGACAGACAGACAGACAGACAGACAGACAGAAAGACAGACAGACAGACAGACAGACAGACAGACAGACAGACAGACAGACAGACAGACAGACAGACAGACAGACAGACAGACAGACAGACAGACAGAAAGACAGAGAAAGACAGAGAGTGAGACAGACAGACAGAGTACTATATCTAAACATCTGGTTCAGCTCCTTTGTCTAATAAGCCTGACCGTCTTTAACTTAACTTTAACTAATCTTTAACTTAATATATAAATTAAAGGGACCCTCTATCTACCCCTACATAGGGCCTATATCTATACCTACATAAGGCCTCTATCTACCACTACATAAGGCCTCTATCTATACATACATAAGGTCTCTATCTATACCTACATAGGGCCTCTATCTATACCTACATAAGGCCTATATCTACCACTACATAAGGCCTCTATCTATACCTACATAAGGTCTCTATCTATACCTACATAAGGCATCTATCTACCCCTACATAAGGTCTCTATCTATACCTACATAGGGCCTCTATCTATACCTACATAAGGCCTCTATCTACCTCTACATAAGGCCTCTATCTATACCTACATAAGGCCTCTATCTACCCCTACATAAGGCCTCTATCTATACCTACATAAGGCCTCTATCTACCACTACATAAGGCCTCTATCTATACCTACATTAGGTATCTATCTACCCCTACATAAGGCCTCTATCTACCTCTACATAAGGCCTCTATCTATACCTACATAAGGTATCTATCTAACCCTACACAAGCTCTCTATCTACCCCTACATAAGGCCTCTATCTATACCTACATAAGGTATCTATCTACCCCTACATAAGCCCTCTATCTACCCCTACATAAGGCCTCTATCATACCTCATAACCTACCATCTATACCTACATAAGGCCTCTATCTACCCCTACATAAGGCCTCTATCTACCCCTACCTAAGGCCTCTATCTACCCCTACATAAGGCCTCTATCTACCCCTACATAAGGTCTCTATCTACCCCTACATAAGGCCTCTATCTATACCTACATAAGGCCTCTATCTACCCCTACATAAGGCCTCTATCTACCTCTACATAAGGCCTCTATCTACTTATACTAATCCTCTATCTCCCCCTACATAAGGTCTTTATCTACCCCTACATAAGGCCTCTATCTATACCTACATAAGGCCTCTATCTATACCTACATAAGGTCTCTATCTACTTCTACTAATGCATCCTATCTACACTCTCACAGGCCTCTATCTATACCTATATAGGGCCTCTATCTACCCTACATACAGTCTCTATCTACCCCTACGTAAGGCCTCTATCTATACCTACATAAGGTCTTTATCTATCACTACATAATATCTCGATCTACCCCTACATAAGGCCTCTATCTATACCTACATAATGTCTCTATCTATACCTACATAAGGCCTCTATCTATCACTACATAAGGTCTCAATCTACCCCTACATAAGGCCTCTATCTATACCTACATAATGTCTCTGTCTAGCCCTACATAAGGCCTCTATCTATACCTACATAAGGCCTCTATCTATACCTACATAAGGCCTCTATCTACCTCTACATAAGGCCTCTATCTACCCCTACATAAGGCCTCTATCTACCCCTACATAAGGCCTCTATCTACCCCTACCTAAGGCCTCTATCTACCCCTACATAAGGCCTCTATCTACCCTATAAGCCTCACCATATACCTATTATACCTACATAGCCTCTATCTACCCCTACATAAGGCCTCTATCTACCTCTACATAAGGCCTCTATCTACCCCTACATAAGGCCTCTATCTACCCCTACATAAGGCCTCTATCTATACCTACATAAAGCCTCTATCTATACCTATATAAGGCCTCTATCTATACCTACATAAGGTCTCTATCTACCCCTCATATCCTCATCACCCCTACCTAAGCCTCGATCTATCCACATAAAGCCTCTATCTATACCTATATAAGGCCTCTATCTATACCTACATAAGGTCTCTATCTACCCCTACATAAGGCCTCTATCTACCCCTACCTAAGGCCTCGATCTACCCCTACATAAGGCCTCTATCTACCCCTACATAAGGTCTCTATCTACCCCTACATAAGGTCTCTATCTACTCCTACATAAGGTCACTATCTACTTATACATAAGGCCTCTATCTACCCCTACATAAGGCCTCTATCTACTTATACATAAGGCCTCTGTCATCTAATAAGCCTCTATCTACTTCTACATAGGCCTCTATCTACCTCTACATAAGGCCTCTATCTACCCCTACATAAGGCCTCTATCTACCCACATAAGCCTCTATCTACCCCTACATAAGGCCTCTATCTACTTCTACATAAGGCCTCTTTCTACCCCTACATAGGCCTCATCTCCTCTACTACTCTATCCTCATACAAAAGCCTCTATCTACCTACTACTCTATCCACCTACATAGGCCTCTATCTACCCCTACATAAGGCCTCTATCTACCCTACATAAGCCTCTATCTACCCCTACATAAGGCCTCATCTACCTACATAAGGCCTCTATCTACCCCTACATAAGGCCTCTATCTACCCTACATAAGTCCTCTACCTCCCCTACATAAGGCCTCTATCTACTTCTACATAAGGCCTCTATCTACCCCTACATAAGGCCTCTATCTACCTCTACATAAGGCCTCTATCTACTTATAAATAAGGCCTCTATCTACCCCTACATAAGGCCTCTATCTACCCCTACATAAGGCCTCTATCTACCTCTACATAAGGCCTCTATCTACCCCTACATAAGGCCTCTATCTACTTCTACATAGGCTCTATCTACCCCTACATAAGGCCTCTATCTACCCCTACATAAGGCCTCTATCTAACCCTCATAAGGCCTCATCTACTTCTACATAAGGCTCTATCTACCCCTACATAAGGCTCTATCTACCTCTACACCCTTCTACCTCTACATAAGGCCTCTATCTACCTCTACATAAGGCCTAATCTACCCTACATAAGGCTCTATCTACCCCTACAGGACTACCTATCTCTCTACATAAGGCCTCTATCTACCCCTACATAAGGCCTCTATCTACCCCTACATACCTCTATCTACCCCTACATAAGGCCTCTCTGTACCCCTACGTAAGGCCTCTATCTACCCTACTAAGCCTCTACTACCCTACATAAGGCCTCTATCTACCTCTACTTAAGGTCTCTATCTACCTTCTACATAGGCCTCTATCTACCCCTACATAAGGCCTTCTATCTACCCCTACATAAGCCTCTATCTATACCTACATAAAGCCTCTATCTATACCTATATAAGGCCTCTATCTATACCTACATAAGGTCTCTATCTACCCCTACATAAGGCCTCTATCTACCCCTACCTAAGGCCTCTATCTACCCCTACATAAGGCCTCCATCTAGCCCTACATAAGGCTTCTATCTATACCTACATATGGTCTCTATCTACCCCTACATACGGCTATTCTATACCTACATAAGGTCTCTATCTATACTACATAGGTATCTATCTATACCTACATATGGTCTCTATCTACCCTACATACGGCCTATTCTATACCTACATAAGTCTCATCTATACCTACTATTCTTATCTATACCACATAATACTCGATCTACCCCTACATAAGGCCTCTATCTATACCTACATAATGTCTCTATCTATACCTACTTAAGGCCTCTATCTATCACTACATAAGGTCTCGATCTACCCCTACATAAGGCCTCTATCTATACCTACATAATGTCTCTGTCTAGCCCTACATAAGGCCTCTATCTATACCTACATAAGGCCTCTATCTACCTCTACATAAGGCCTCTATCTACCCCTACATAAGGTCTCTATCTCCCCTCCTAAGGCCTCTATCTACCCCTACCTAAGGCCTCTATCTACCCCTACATAAGGTCTCTATCTAACCCTACATAAGGCCTCTATCTACTTATACATAAGGCCTCTATCTACCCCTACATAAGGCCTCTATCTATACCTACATAAAGCCTCTATCTATACCTATATAAGGCCTCTATCTATACCTACATAAGGTCTCTATCTACCCCTACATAAGGCCTCTATCTACCCCTACCTAAGGCCTCGATCTACCCCTACATAAGGCCCTATCTACCCCTACATAAGGTCTCTATCTACCCCTACTAAGTCTCTATCCTCCTACTAAGGTCACTTCTCTATCAAGCCTATCTACCCCTACATAAGGCCTCTATCTACTTATACATAAGGCCTCTATCTACCCCTACATAAGGCCTCTATCTACTTCTACATAAGGCCTCTATCTACCTCTACATAAGGCCTCTATCTACCCCTACATAAGGCCTCTATCTACCCCTACATAAGGCCTCTATCTACCCCTACATAAGGCCTCTATCTACTTCTACATACCTCTTCAACCCCTACATAAGGCCTCTCTACCTCTACTAACCTCTATCTACCTCTACTATGCCTCTATCTACCTCTACATACCATCTACCCCTACATAAGGCCTCTATCTACCCCTACTAAGCCTCTATCACCCTACATAAGGCCTCTATCTACTCCCCTACATAAGGCCTCTACTACTTCTACATAGGCCTCTATCTACCCCTACATAAGGCTTATTTACCCCCATAAGGTCTCTACACCCCTACATAAGGCCTCTACTACTTCTACATAAGGCCTCTATCTACCCCTACAAAGCCTATATCTACCTCTACATAAGGCCTCTATCTACCTCTCCATAAGGCCTCTACACCTCTACATAAGGCCATATCTACCCCCATAAGGCCTCTATCTACCCCTAATAGACCTTACTACTTCTACATAAGGCCTCTATCTACCCTACATAAGGCTTATCTACCCCTACATAAGGCTCCTATCTACCCCACATAACCTCTCTCTACCCCTACATAAGGCCTCTATCACCCTACATAAGGCCTCTATCTAACCCTACATAAGGCCTCTATCTAACTCTATTTAAGGCCTCTATCTACCTCTACATAAGGCCTCTATCTACCCCTACATAAGGCCTCTATCTACCCCTACATAAGGCCTCTATCTATACCTACATAAAGCCTCTATCTATACCTATATAAGGCCTCTACATACACTACTAGGTCTCTTCTACCCCACATAGGCCTCTATCTACCCCTACCTAAGGCCTCTATCTACCCTACATAAGGCCGCTATCTATCACTACATAAGGCTTCTATCTATACCTACATATGGTCTCTATCTACCCCTACATACGGCCTATTTCTATACCTACATAAGGTCTCTATCTATACCTACATAAGGTATCTATCTATACCTACATATGGTCTCTATCTACCCCTACATACGGCCTATTTCTATACCTACATAAGGTCTTCTATCTATACCTACATAATGCCTCTATCTACATACGCTCTATCTATACTACATAAGGCCTCTATCTATACCTACATAAGGTCTCTATCTACTTCTACATAAGGCCTCTATCTACCTCTACATAAGGCCTCTATCTATACCTATATAGGGCCTCTATCTACCCTACATACAGTCTCTATCTACCCCTACGTAAGGCCTCTATCTATACCTACATAAGGCCTCTATCTATACCTACATAAGGTCTTTATCTATCACTACATAATATCTCGATCTACCCCTACATAAGGCCTCTATCTATACCTACATAATGTCTCTATCTATACCTACATAAGGCCTCTATCTATCACTACATAAGGTCTCGATCTACCCCTACATAAGGCCTCTATCTATACCTACATAATGTCTCTGTCTAGCCCTACATAAGGCCTCTATCACCCCTCATAGGCTCTATCTACCCTACATTATCTATACTACTAGGCTCTATCTACCTACCTCATCCTCTATCTACCCTACATAAGGCCTCTATCTACTTATCATACGCCCTATCATCCCTACATAGCCTCTACTACCCTATAAGGCCTCTATCTACCCCTACATAAGGCCTCTCTCTACCACCCTACATAAGGCCTCTATCTACCCTACATAAGGCCTCTATCTACCCCTACATAAGGCCTCTATCTACCTCTACATAAGCCTCTATCTACCTCTACATAAGGCCTCTATCTACCCCTACATAAGGCCTCTATTCACTTCTACATAAGGCCTCTATCTACCCCTACATAAGCCTCTATCTACCTCTACTAAGCCTCTATCTACCTCCATAGCCTCTACTACCTCTACATAAGGCCTCTATCTACCCCTACAAGGCCTCTATCACCCTATCCTATCTACTTCTACAAAGGCTCTACTACCCCTACATAAGGCCTCTACCCCTCATAAGCCCTATCTACCCCTACATGGGCCTCTATCACCCTCTCTAAACCTCTCTCTACCCCTACATAAGGCCTCTATCTACCCCTACATAAGGCCTCTATCTACCCCTACATAAGGCCTCTATCTACCTCTACTTAAGGCCTCTATCTACCTTTACATAAGGCCTCTATCTACCCCTACATAAGGCCTCTATCTACCCCTACATAAGGCCTCTATCTATACCTACATAAAGCCTCTATCTATACCTATATAAGGCCTCTATCTATACCTACATAAGGTCTCTATCTACCCCTACATAAGGCCTCTATCTACCCCTACCTAAGGCCTCTATCTACCCCTACATAAGGCCTCCATCTAGCCCTACATAAGGCTTCTATCTATACCTACATATGGTCTCTATCTACCCCTACATACGGCCTATTTCTATACCTACATAAGGTCTCTATCTATACCTACATAAGGTATCTATCTATACCTACATATGGTCTCTATCTACCCCTACATACGGCCTATTTCTATACCTACATAAGGTCTCTATCTATACCTACATAATGCCTCTATCTATACCTACATAAGGCCTCTATCTATACCTACATAAGGCCTCTATCTATACCTACATAAGGTCTCTATCTACTTCTACATAAGGCCTCTATCTACCTCTACATAAGGCCTCTATCTATACCTATATAGGGCCTCTATCTACCCTACATACAGTCTCTATCTACCCCTACGTAAGGCCTCTATCTATACCTACATAAGGCCTCTATCTATACTCTAGTCTTTATCTATCACTACATAATACTCGATCTACCCCACATAAGGCCTCTATCTATACCTACATAATGTCTCTATCTATACCTACATAAGGCCTCTATCTATCACTACATAAGGTCTCGATCTACCCCTACATAAGGCCTCTATCTATACCTACATAATGTCTCTGTCTAGCCCTACATAAGGCCTCTATCTACCCCTACATAAGGTCTCTATCTACCCCTACATAAGGCCTCTATCTATACCTACATAAGGCCTCTATCTACCCCTACATAAGGCCTCTATCTACCTCTACATAAGGCCTCTATCTACTTATACATGGCCTCTATCTACCCTACTAGGCCTCTATCTACCCCTACATAAGGCCTCTATCTACCCTACTAAGGCCTCTCTCTACCCCTACATAGCCTCAATCTACCCCTACATAAGGCCTCTATCTACCCCTACATAAGGCCTATATCTACCTCTACAAAGGCCTAATGATCTACCTCTACATAAGGCCTCTATCTACCCCTAATAAGGCCTCTATCTCCCCTACATAGGCTCTACTATACCTACATAGCCTCTATCTATACCTATATAAGGCCTCTATCTATACCTACATAAGGTCTCTATCTACCCCTACATAAGGCCTCTATCTACCCCTACCTAAGGCCTCTATCTACCCCTACATAAGGCCTCTATCTACCCCTACATAAGGTCTCTATCTACTCCTACATAAGGCCTCTATCTACCTCTACATAAGGTCTCGATCTACCCCTACATAAAGGCCTCTATCTATACCTACATATGTCTCTGTCTAGCCCTACATAGACTCTATCACCCCTACATAAGGTCTCTATCTACCCCTACATAAGGCCTCTATCTATACCTACATAAGGCCTCTATCTACCCCTACATAAGGCCTCTATCTACCTCTACATAAGGCCTCTATCTACTTATACATAAGGCCTCTATCTACCCCTACATAAGGCCTCTATCTACCCCTACATAAGGCCTCTTCTCTACAAAGCTCTCTTACCCCTACATAAGCCTCAATCTACCCTACCCTACATAAGGCCTCTATCTACCCCTACATAAGGCCTATATCTACCTCTACATAAGCCTCTATCTACCTCTACTAAGGCCTCTATCTACCCCTACATAGGCCTCTTCACCCTACATAAGGCCTCTATCTATACCTACATAAAGCCTCTACATCCTATCCCCTATCTATACTATAAGGTCTCTATCTACCTACATAAGCCTCTATCTACCCCTACCCTAAGTCCTCTATTTACCCACCATAAGGCCTCTATCTACCCCTACATAAGGTCTCTATCTACTCCTACATAAGGTCTCTATCTACCTCTACATAAGGCCTCTATCTACCCCTACATAAGGCCTCTATCTACCCCTACATAAGGCCTCTATCTACCCCTACATAAGGCCTCTATCTACTTCTACATAAGGCCTCTTTCTACCCCTACATAAGGCCTCTATCTACCTCTACATAAGGCCTCTATCTACCTCTACATAAGGCCTCTATCTACCTCTACATAAGGCCTCTATCTACCCCTACATAAGGCCTCTATCTACTTCTACATAAGGCCTCTATCTACCCCTACATAAGGCCTCTCTCTACCCCTACATAAGGCCTCTATCTACTTCTACATAAGGCCTCTATCTACCTCTACATAAGGCCTCTATCTACCCCTACATAAGGCCTCTATCTACTTCTACATAAGGCCTCTATCTACCTCTACATAAGGCCTCTATCTACCCCTACATAAGGCCTCTATCTACTTCTACATAAGGCCTCTATCTACCTCTACATAAGGCCTCTATCTACTTCTACATAAGGCCTCTATCTACCTCTACATAAGGCCTCTATCTACCTCTACATAAGGCCTCTATCTACCTCTACATAAGGCTCTTCTACACCTACATAAGGCCTCTATCTACCCCTACATAAGGCCTCTATCTACCCTCCATAAGCCTCTATCTACTTCTACATAGGCCTCTATCTACCTCTACATAAGGCCTCTATCTACCCCTACATAAGCCCTCTATCTACTTCTACATAAGCCCCTCTATCTACCCCTACTAAGGCCTCTATCTACATAAGGCCTCTATCTACCTACATAATCCTCTATCTACTTCTACATAAGGCCTCTATCTACTCTACTAAGGCCTCTATCTACCTCTACATAAGGCCTCTATCTACCTCTACATAAGGCCTCTATCTACCCCTACATAAGGCCTCTATCTACCCCTACATAAGGCCTCTATCTACCTCTACATAAGGCCTCTATCTACCTCTACATAAGGCCTCTATCTACCCCTACATAAGGCCTCTATCTACCCCTACATAAGGCCTCTATCTACCCCTACATAAGGCCTCTATCTACCCCTACATAACGCCTCTATCTACCCCTACATAAGGCCTCTCCTTGTGTATAACCTTTAGTGATCTGTTTCCTGCTCTGGCTGCTGTTTCGCTGTAGACTCGCTTAATGAGGTTAGATCAGAACGCTTGTCCCCCTCGCCGACACACATTTAAGACTTCTGGCTGTGTCGTGATTCCACGCTATCCACTGCGATTAGGGTCTCCGTTTTTGCAAGCAGCAGGCCGTCTCCATGGCTGCAGTGGAGGGTGATGATAGGATGATCGCTGATGAAAGAGGGCTGCGAGTGGCCGCATACTCCGCCTTCCCTTGTTCAACACCGATTTCCCCCGCTAACCCCCACTGTCCCCCACTCATCCTAACTCTCCCCCGGTCACCCTCACTCTCCCCCGGTTTGTTTGTTTCTGAGACGGGAGGAAACATGCTCTGTTACGGGAAAAACAAATAACCATAAATTAGTCATGATGGGCTTTACGGAATGAAAGGAGAAACGTTAACATAGAGAAACGGGTTTTGTCTCTCGGATGCTCGGGGGAATGCAGCAGGGCTGTATAGTGTTGAGCTATAGGCTATGACGTTTGGATGGGCGGGGTTCTGTTGTGGGTATCTGTTGAAACGTCTGCATGTTAACACATTTAATTGTGTTTTTGCAACATCCATATTATTGCCTCCTGCATGTGTGGGTGTATACGGTAGCATAGCAACAGGACTCTATATATACGGTAGCTGTGTGGATGCATAGCAACAGGACTCTATATATACGGTAGCTGTGTGGATGCATAGCAACAGGACTTTATATATACGGTAGCTGTGTGGATGCATAGCAACAGGACTCTATATACGGTAGCTGTGTGGATGCATAGCAACAGGACTTTATATACAGTAGCTGTGTGGATGCATAGCAACAGGACTCTATATACGGTAGCTGTGTGGATGCATAGCAACAGGACTCTATATACGGTAGCTGTGTGGATGCATAGCAACAGGACTCATATACGAGCATGTGATGCATAGCAACAGGATTCTATATACGGTAGCTGTGTGGATGCATAGCAACAGGACTCTATATATACGGTAGCTGTGTGGATGCATAGCAACAGGACTCTATATACGGTAGCTGTGTGGATGCATAGCAACAGGACTCTATATATACGGTAGCTGTGTGGATGCTACAACAGGACTCTATATACCGTAGCTGTGTGGATGCATAGCAACAGGACTCTATATATACGGTAGCTGTGTGGATGCATAGCAATAGGACTCTATATATACGGTAGCTGTGTGGATGCATAGCAACATGACTCTATATATACGGTAGCTGTGTGGATGCATAGCAACAGGACTCTATATACCGTAGCTGTGTGGATGCATAGCAACAGGACTCTATATACGGTAGCTGTGTGGATGCATAGCAACAGGACTGTAACGGCTGTCTAATTCCTCCTCCTCGGATGAGGAGGAGGAGTAAGGGTCGGACCAAAACGCAGCGTTGAATGAAGACATAATGAATATTTATTAACGACAAGACGAACACGAAAAACACTTGGAAAATACAAAAACACAAACGACGTAAGACGAGACTGAACTGAGAACTTACATATACACGAAGAACGCACGAACAGGTACAGACTACACAAACGAACGAAAACACGAAACAGTCCGTGTGGTGCATACAGCACCAGACACAGGAACAATCACCCACAAACACGTGAGAACAGCATACCTTAATATGGTTCTCAATCAGAGGAAACGTCAAACACCTGCCTCTAATTGAGAACCATATCAGGCAACACATTTAACCCAACATAGAAACACTTAACATAGAATGCCCACCCCAACTCACGCCCTGACCAACTAAACACATACAAAAACAAGGAAAACAGGTCAGGAACGTGACAAGGACTCTATATACGGTAGCTGTGTGGATGCATAGCAACATGACTCTATATATACGGTAGCTGTGTGGATGCATAGCAACATGACTCTATATATACGGTAGCTGTGTGGAGCTGACAACAGGACCTATAACGGTAGCTGTGTGGATGCATAGCAACAGGACTCTATATACGGTAGTTGTGGATGCATAGCAACAGGA
>NC_052333.1:6181935-6301713 GCF_016432855.1 Salvelinus namaycush
GAGACTCGTCGCTGCGGTGCTCCACCAACGCTCCTCTACAGGTGTTGTCGGAGAGACTCGTCGCTGCGGTGCTCCACCAACGCTCCTCTACAGGGTGTTGTCGGAGAGACTCGTCGCTGCGGTGCTCCACCAACGCTCCTCTACAGGGTGTTGTCGGGGAGACTCGTCGCTGCGGTGCTCCACCAACGCTCCTCTACAGAGTGTTGTCGGAGAGACTCGTCGCTGCGGTGCTCCACCAACGCCCTCTACAGGGTGTTGTCGGGGAGACTCGTCGCTGCGGTTCTCCACCAACGCTCCTCTACAGGGTGTTGTCGGAGAGACTCGTCGCTGCGGTGCTCCACCAACGCTCCTCTACAGGGTGTTGTCGGAGAGACTCGTCGCTGCGGTGCTCCACCAACGCTCCTCTACAGGGTGTTGTCGGGGAGACTCGTCGCTGCGGTGCTCCACCAACGCTCCTCTACAGGGTGTTGTCGGAGAGACTCGTCGCTGCGGTGCTCCACCAACGCTCCTCTACAGGGTGTTGTCGGAGAGACCTCGTCGCTGCGGTGCTCCACCAACGCTCTCTACAGGGTGTTGTCGGAGAGACTCGTCGCTGCGGTGCTCCACCAACGCTCCTCTACAGGGTGTTGTCGAGGGAGACTCGTCGCTGCGGTGCTCCACCAACGCTCCTCTACAGGGTGTTGTCGGGAGAGACTCGTCGCTGCGGTGCTCCACCAACGCTCCTCTACAGGGTGTTGTCGGAGAGACTCGTCGCTGCGGTGCTCCACCAACGCTCCTCTACAGGGTGTTGTCGGAGAGACTCGTCGCTGCGGTGCTCCACCAACGCTCCTCTACAGGGTGTTGTCGGAGAGACTCGTCGCTGCGGTGCTCCACCAACGCTCCTCTACAGGGTGTTGTCGGAGAGACTCGTCGCTGCGGTGCTCCACCAACGCTCCTCTACAGGGTGTTGTCGGGGAGACTCGACGCTGCGGTGCTCCACCAACGCTCCTCTACAGGGTGTTGTCGGGGGGAGAGCCAACCTCCCTACGGGTGTTGTCGCTCGTCGCGGTGCTCCACCAACGCTCCTCTACAGGGTGTTGTCGGAGAGACTCGTCGCTGAGGTGCTCCACCAACGCTCCTCTACAGGGTGTTGTCGGAGAGACTCGTCGCTGCGGTTCTCCACCAACGCTCCTCTACAGGGTGTTGTCGGGGAGACTCGTCGCTGCGGTGCTCCACCAACGCTCCTCTACAGGGTGTTGTCGGAGAGACTCGTCGCTGCGGTGCTCCACCAACGCTCCTCTACAGGGTGTTGTCGGAGAGACTCGTCGCTGCGGTTCTCCACCAACGCTCCTCTACAGGGTGTTGTCGGGGAGACTCGTCGCTGCGGTGCTCCACCAACGCTCCTCTACAGGGTGTTGTCGGAGAGACTCGTCGATGCGGTGCTCCACCAACGCTCCTCTACAGGGTGTTGTCGGAGAGACTCGTCGCTGCGGTGCTCCACCAACGCTCCTCTACAGGGTGTTGTCGGAGAGACTCGTCGCTGCGGTTCTCCACCAACGCTCCTCTACAGGGTGTTGTCGGAGAGACTCGTCGCTGCGGTGCTCCACCAACGCTCCTCTACAGGGTGTTGTCGGAGAGACTCGTCGCTGCGGTGCTCCACCAACGCTCCTCTACAGGGTGTTGTCGGAGAGACTCGTCGCTGCGGTGCTCCACCAACGCTCCTCTACAGGGTGTTGTCGGAGAGACTCGTCGCTGCGGTTCTCCACCAACGCTCCTCTACAGGGTGTTGTCGGAGAGACTCGTCGCTGCGGTGCTCCACCAACGCTCCTCTACAGGGTGTTGTCGGAGAGACTCGTCGCTGCGGTGCTCCACCAACGCTCCTCTACAGGGTGTTGTCGGAGAGACTCGTCGCTGCGGTTCTCCACCAACGCTCCTCTACAGGGTGTTGTCGGAGAGACTCGTCGCTGCGGTGCTCCACCAACGCTCCTCTACAGGGTGTTGTCGGGGAGACTCGTCGCTGCGGTGCTCCACCAACGCTCCTCTACAGGGTGTTGTCGGAGAGACTCGTCGCTGCGGTTCTCCACCAACGCTCCTCTACAGGGTGTTGTCGGAGAGACTCGTCGCTGCGGTGCGCCACCAACGCTCCTCTACAGGGTGTTGTCGGAGAGACTCGTCGCTGCGGTTCTCCACCAACGCTCCTCTACAGGGTGTTGTCGGAGAGACTCGTCGCTGCGGTGCTCCACCAACGCTCCTCTACAGGGTGTTGTCGGAGAGACTCGTCGCTGCGGTTCTCCACCAACGCTCCTCTACAGGGTGTTGTCGGAGAGACTCGTCGCTGCGGTTCTCCACCAACGCTCCTCTACAGGGTGTTGTCGGAGAGACTCGTCGCTGCGGTGCTCCACCAACGCTCCTCTACAGGGTGTTGTCGGGGAGACTCGTCGCTGCGGTGCTCCACTAACGCTCCTCTACAGGGTGTTGTCGGAGAGACTCGTCGCTGCGGTGCTCCACCAACGCTCCTCTACAGGGTGTTGTCGGAGAGACTCGTCGCTGCGGTGCTCCACCAACGCTCCTCTACAGGGTGTTGTCGGGGAGACTCGTCGCTGCGGTGCTCCACCAACGCTCCTCTACAGGGTGTTGTCGGGGAGACTCGTCGCTGCGGTGCTCCACCAACGCTCCTCTACAGGGTGTTGTCGGAGAGACTCGTCGCTGCGGTGCTCCACCAACGCTCCTCTACAGGGTGTTGTCGGGGAGACTCGTCGCTGCGGTGCTCCACCAACGCTCCTCTACAGGGTGTTGTCGGAGAGACTCGTCGCTGCGGTGCTCCACCAACGCTCCTCTACAGGGTGTTGTCGGAGAGACTCGTCGCTGCGGTGCTCCACCAACGCTCCTCTACATGGTGTTGTCGGGGAGACTCGTCGCTGCGGTGCTCCACCAACGCTCCTCTACAGGGTGTTGTCGGAGAGACTCGTCGCTGCGGTGCTCCACCAACGCTCCTCTACAGGGTGTTGTCGGGGAGACTCGTCGCTGCGGTGCTCCACCAACGCTCCTCTACAGGGTGTTGTCGGGGAGACTCGTCGCTGCGGTGCTCCACCAACGCTCCTCTACATGGTGTTGTCGGGGAGACTCGTCGCTGCGGTGCTCCACCAACGCTCCTCTACAGGCTGTTGTCGGAGAGACTCGTCGCTGCGGTGCTCCACCAACGCTCCTCTACAGGGTGTTGTCGGAGAGACTCGTCGCTGCGGTGCTCCACCAACGCTCCTCTACAGGGTGTTGTCGGAGAGACTCGTCGCTGCGGTGCTCCACCAACGCTCCTCTACAGGGTGTTGTCGGAGAGACTCGTCGCTGCGGTGCTCCACCAACGCTCCTCTACAGGGTGTTGTCGGAGAGACTCGTCGCTGCGGTGCTCCACCAACGCTCCTCTACAGGGTGTTGTCGGAGAGACTCGTCGCTGCGGTGCTCCACCAACGCTCCTCTACAGGGTGTTGTCGGAGAGACTCGTCGCTGCGGTGCTCCACCAACGCTCCTCTACAGGGTGTTGTCGGAGAGACTCGTCGCTGCGGTGCTCCACCAACGCTCCTCTACAGGGTGTTGTCGGAGAGACTCGTCGCTGCGGTGCTCCACCAACGCTCCTCTACAGGATGTTGTCGGAGAGACTCGTCGCTGCGGTTCTCCACCAACGCTCCTCTACAGGGTGTTGTCGGAGAGACTCGTCGCTGCGGTGCTCCACCAACGCTCCTCTACAGGGTGTTGTCGGGGAGACTCGTCGCTGCGGTGCTCCACTAACGCTCCTCTACAGGGTGTTGTCGGAGAGACTCGTCGCTGCGGTGCTCCACCAACGCTCCTCTACAGGGTGTTGTCGGAGAGACTCGTCGCTGCGGTGCTCCACCAACGCTCCTCTACAGGGTGTTGTCGGGGAGACTCGTCGCTGCGGTGCTCCACCAACGCTCCTCTACAGGGTGTTGTCGGGGAGACTCGTCGCTGCGGTGCTCCACCAACGCTCCTCTACAGGGTGTTGTCGGAGAGACTCGTCGCTGCGGTGCTCCACCAACGCTCCTCTACAGGGTGTTGTCGGGGAGACTCGTCGCTGCGGTGCTCCACCAACGCTCCTCTACAGGGTGTTGTCGGAGAGACTCGTCGCTGCGGTGCTCCACCAACGCTCCTCTACAGGGTGTTGTCGGAGAGACTCGTCGCTGCGGTGCTCCACCAACGCTCCTCTACATGGTGTTGTCGGGGAGACTCGTCGCTGCGGTGCTCCACCAACGCTCCTCTACAGGGTGTTGTCGGAGAGACTCGTCGCTGCGGTGCTCCACCAACGCTCCTCTACAGGGTGTTGTCGGGGAGACTCGTCGCTGCGGTGCTCCACTAACGCTCCTCTACAGGGTGTTGTCGGGGAGACTCGTCGCTGCGGTGCTCCACCAACGCTCCTCTACATGGTGTTGTCGGGGAGACTCGTCGCTGCGGTGCTCCACCAACGCTCCTCTACAGGCTGTTGTCGGAGAGACTCGTCGCTGCGGTGCTCCACCAACGCTCCTCTACAGGGTGTTGTCGGAGAGACTCGTCGCTGCGGTGCTCCACCAACGCTCCTCTACAGGGTGTTGTCGGAGAGACTCGTCGCTGCGGTGCTCCACCAACGCTCCTCTACAGGGTGTTGTCGGAGAGACTCGTCGCTGCGGTGCTCCACCAACGCTCCTCTACAGGGTGTTGTCGGAGAGACTCGTCGCTGCGGTGCTCCACCAACGCTCCTCTACAGGGTGTTGTCGGAGAGACTCGTCGCTGCGGTGCTCCACCAACGCTCCTCTACAGGGTGTTGTCGGAGAGACTCGTCGCTGCGGTGCTCCACCAACGCTCCTCTACAGGGTGTTGTCGGAGAGACTCGTCGCTGCGGTGCTCCACCAACGCTCCTCTACAGGGTGTTGTCGGAGAGACTCGTCGCTGCGGTGCTCCACCAACGCTCCTCTACAGGGTGTTGTCGGAGAGACTCGTCGCTGCGGTGCTCCACCAACGCTCCTCTACAGGGTGTTGTCGGAGAGACTCGTCGCTGCGGTGCTCCACCAACGCTCCTCTACAGGATGTTGTCGGGGAGACTCGTCGCTGCGGTGCTCCACCAACGCTCCTCTACATGGTGTTGTCGGAGAGACTCGTCGCTGCGGTGCTCCACCAACGCTCCTCTACAGGGTGTTGTCGGAGAGACTCGTCGCTGCGGTGCTCCACCAACCCTCCTCTACAGGATGTTGTCGGAGAGACTCGTCGCTGCGGTGCTCCACCAACGCTCCGTCAACATAATTATCTAACATAAAGCATGTAGCAGATATAGGATTTGGTAGAAAGAGTATGTGGCCTTTTCAATAGCCTTCAGGCTGGAGATAAAATGTATGACAATGTAATGAGACGGACCCTTTTTACACCATTCAGGTTTCTACGAACACATAGCCTAATCTAAGACACTTTTTCCTTCAAGCAGGCTTCTCCGATTAAATAGTCTAACCAAAATGGCGCTCAATCAAATAAAAAATGTGCTGTCATGTTAACAAACAACATATCCTAAAAACAGGACATGTCAAAATAAAATGGACAACATGGAATGGACAATCACAACTGTCATGATCAGTGGTTTGAAGTTTGTAGCTGCCAATTTTTGACCAGCTGATCATACCGAAAAAGAAAATACTTTGCAAATAGGATCACGATAACTTCTATGTTTGTTTGGTTCAGACTTTGTCCGGTCTGGACCAGCCATAATTTGGTCCAAACATAGACGTCTATAAATGACTTATTTTCAACTTTCATTCATAACCAACATTTGCCTGATTTCAACGTCTGGAAAATACGTATTTTTCAATGTCTAGATAATACACTTTTTCTACGTCCTGGAAAATATGTATTTTACTTACTGGGACTATTCTAGTTTTGCGGGGTAATTTTTGTTGGTCTCACGTAGGGCGGCAGAACGGCAGGGACTGGCCCTGGTTCTAGTTTCACAACAAAAATATAAATTGGGCTCTCTCCCCTCTCCTCATCCCTCTCCTCTCCCTTCTCCACTCCCCCCTCTCCTCTCTCCTCTTGGGTGGTGAGTTCCAGTTTCGGAGCAAGGGGACTGTTGTAGTGCACGTGCTGTGGGTTGGTGCTATGGGGGCAGGGTTGGTGCTGTGTGGGCAGGGTTGGTGCTGTGGGTTGGTGCTGTGGGAGCAGGGTTGGTGCTGTGTGGGCAGGGTTGGTGCTGTGGGTTGGTGCTGTGGGTTGGTGCTGTGTGGGCAGGGTTGGTGCTGTGGGGGCAGGGTTGGTGCTGTGTGAGCAGGGTTGGTGCTGTGGGGGCAGGGTTGGTGCTGTGGGTTGGTGCTGTGTGGGCAGGGTTGGTGCTGTGTGGGCAGGGTTGGTGCTGTGTGAGCAGGGTTGGTGCTGTGGGGGCAGGGTTGGTGCTGTGGGTTGGTGCTGTGTGAGCAGGGTTGGTGCTGTGTGGGCAGGGTTTGTGCTGTGGGGGCAGGGTTGGTGCTGTGTGGGCAGGGTTGGTGCTGTGGGGGCAGGGTTGGTGCTGTGGGGGCAGGGTTGGTGCTGTGTGGGCAGGGTTGGTGCTATGGGGGCAGGGTTGGTGCTATGGGGGCAGGGTTGGTGCTGTGTGGGCAGGGTTGGTGCTGTGGGGGCAGGGTTGGTGCTGTGTGGGCAGGGTTGGTGCTATGGGGGCAGGGTTGGTGCTGTGGGGGCAGGGTTGGTGCTGTGTGGGCAGGGTTGGTGCTGTGGGGGCAGGGTTGGTGCTGTGTGGGCAGGGTTGGTGCTGTGGGGTGGCCACTACGATGGTACTAACACATGATGGACCTAGCTGGATTGTGGAACCTAGAATCAATAAGGGACATAGAACAGAATAAAGTTGAATAAAAAATGTATAAAATAAAGGTAATAACATTTTTTACCATGTGCACTAAGCTCCCATGCATGGTTAAAATATGTATTAGAAAGCATTCCCTTCTCTGTAATTTCAGATATCCCTTGTTATGTCCCCTGTGGTGTTTCCTTCAAACCTCAGGTCCTGAGCTCGTTTCACAGTCACTGCACTATCTAGACAGGAGGCTGTGTAGAATAGATTCTTCGATGCAATGGTATAAAACAAATGGAACGGCGATGGAACATTGATTCTCCTCACATGGGTACGGTCTGATCATTGCTCCACCTGAAGAACATAGGGGGAGGAGCTCCTTGGAACATAGGGTGAGGAGCTCCTTGGAACATAGGGTGAGGAGCTCCTTGGAACATAGGGGGAGGATCTCCTTGGAACATAGGGGGAGGAGCACCTAAAGAACATATGGGGAGGAGCTCCTCGGAACATATGGGGAGGAGCTCCTTGGAACATAGGGGGAGGAGCTCCTAAAGAACATAGGGGGAGGAGCCCCTTGGAATGTAGGGGGAGGAGTTCCTAAAGAACATAGGGGGAGGAGCCCCTTGGAATGTAGGGGGAGGAGCTCCTTGGAATGTAGGGGGAGGAGTTCCTTGGAACATAGGGGGAGGAGCACCTAAAGAACATAGGGGGAGGAGCTCCTAAAGAACATAGGGGGAGGAGCCCCTTGGAACATAGGGGGAGGAGCACCTAAAGAACATAGGGGAAGGAGCTCCTTGGAACACATGGGGAGGAGCTCCTTGGAACATAGGGGGATGAGCCCCATGGAATGTAGGGGGAGGAGCACCTAAAGAACATAGGGGGAGGAGCTCCTTGGAATGTAGGGGGAGGAGCTCCTTGGAACATAGGGGGAGGAGCTCCTTGGAATGTAGGGGGAGGAGTTCCTTGGAACATAGGGGGAGGAGCACCTAAAGAACATAGGGGGAGGAGCACCTAAAGAACATAGGGGGAGGAGCTCCTTGGAACACATGGGGAGGAGCTCCTTGGAACATAGGGGGAGGAGCTCCTTGGAACATATGGGGAGGAGTGCCTTGGAACATTGGGGGAGGTGCTCCTTGGAACATATGGGGAGGAGCTCCTTGGAACATAGGGGGAGGAGCTCCTTGGAACATATGGGGAGGAGCTCCTTGGAACATAGGGGGAGGAGCTCCTTGGAACATAGGGGGAGGAGCTCCTTGGAACATATGGGGATGAGCTCCTTGGAACATAGGGGGAGGAGCTCCTTGGAACGTAGGGGGAGCTCCTTGGAACATAGGGGGAGGAGCTCCTTGGAACATATGGGGATGAGCTCCTTGGAACATAGGGGGAGGAGCTCCTTGGAACGTAGGGGGAGCTCCTTGGAACATAGGGGAGGAGATCCTTGGAATGTAGGGGGAGGAGCTCTTTGGAACATATGGGGAGGAGCTGCTTGGAACATATGGGATGAGTTGCTTGGGACATAGGGGGAGAAGCTCCTTGGAACATAGGGGGAGGAGCTCCTTGGAACATTAGAGATGGAAAGGGATTCTCTCCACTCGTTAGGCAGCACAGGGACTGTGAGGGTGGTAAGTGTGGCTCCGATTGTGTGTACATGTGTGTAACATGAGATGAGCTCCAAGGCTCAGGCCTGTCCCCTGGACGCAGAGAGAGAGGTAGAAATAGTATGTTACTTTGTGTGGTATTCATCACAGATGCTTCTTCCCTCCTTGCTCACACCTCCTCTCCGCTGGGTGTTGAGGGGGTGTTCCCCAACACGTCTGTTACCCATCCCGGAGTTCTTACCCCTGGCCCGTCCCTGTTGTCTCTGGTGGTCTTTTTTGCCGAGGCCAACGTTTCCCAAACTCAGTCCTGGAGACCCCAACGGGTGCACATTTTGTTTTTAACCGTAGCATTATTTAAATCAGCTGTGTAGTGCTAGTGCAAAAAACAAAATATGCACCACTTGTGAAAGGATGGCCCAGCTAGATATTGGCAGACTGGAGCACCAAACCAAGTACACACAGGGAGCTCCAGTCATGTTAAATGCATAGCTCCAGTATCTACAGGTGTGAAAAGGTCCCGGTTGGGGTTTAGTGCATAGCTCCAGTATCTACAGGTGTGAAAAGGTCCCGGTTGGGGTTTAGTGCATAGCTCCAGTATCTACAGGTGTGAAAAGGTCCCGGTTGGGGTTTAGTGCATAGCTCCAGTATCTACAGGTGTGAAAAGCCCCCCGGTTGGGGTTTAGTGCATAGCTCCAGTATCTACAGGTGTGAAAAGCCCCCCGGTTTGGGTTTAGTGTATAGCGCCAGTATATACAGGTGTGATAAGTCCCCGGTTGGGGTTTAGTGCATAGCTCCAGTATCTACAGGTGTGAAAAGCCTCCCGGTTTGGGTTTAGTGTATAGCGCCAGTATCTACAGGTGTGAAAAGCCACCCGGTTGGGGTTTAGTGTAAACCAAGAAGATTCATTTACCTCCTTTTCTATAGAAAGGGTTGATGGGTAAAGTTTGGTATATTACGTCCCTGTAAATAAACACAACACATGTTTTGGTAGAGTGACCCTGTTTTTATAATAACAAGTAGACAAACGTTAATTACAGTGCTATGAACACTTTTTTAATTAGATTATCACCCAATTTTCCCACACTCTATCCCACACACCTAACCACACACACACACACACTCATGCACACATTGGGTGCACATATACATGCACACACACGGCTATCAGTTTTCTCCTTAAACCTGTGCTATTTGTCTGCGTGTGTGTTGATGGCAGGTTTGATCTCCTACAGTTAGTAGGGTAGTACTTCTGGAGACTGGTTCACTGCTAGGTTGAATTGTCACAGTTAGCAGGGTAATACTTCTGGAGACTGGTTCACTGCTAGGTTTAATTGTCACAGTTAGCAGGGTAATACTTCTGGAGACTGGTTCACTGCTAGGTTGAATTGTCACAGTTAGCAGGGTAATACTACTGGAGACTGGTTCACTGCTAGGTTGAATTGTCACAGTTAGCAGGGTAATACTACTGGAGACTGGTTCACTGCTAGGTTGAATTGTCACAGTTAGCAGGGTAATACTACTGAAGACTGGTTCACTGCTAGGTTGAATTGTCACAGTTAGCAGGGTAATACTACTGAAGACTGGTTCACTGCTAGGTTGAATTGTCACAGTTAGCAGGGTAATACTACTGAAGACTGGTTCACTGCTAGGTTAAATTGTCACAGTTAGCAGGGTAATACTACTGAAGACTGGTTCACTGCTAGGTTGAATTGTCACAGTTAGCAGGGTAATACTACTGAAGACTGGTTCACTGCTAGGTTGAATTGTCACAGTTAGCAGGGTAATACTACTGAAGACTGGTTCACTGCTAGGTTGAATTGTCACAGTTAGCAGGGTAATACTACTGAAGACTGGTTCACTGCTAGGTTGAATTGTCACAGTTAGCAGGGTAATACTACTGGAGACTGGTTCACTGCTAGGTGGAATTGTCAGGAAGTCCAGGATCCAGTTGCAGAGGGATGTGTTTAGTCCCAGGGTCCTTAGTTTAGTGATGATCAGCCCTGTTGTCTCTGTCCATCTCCATATGTTCAATCAGCCCTGTTGTCTCCATCCATCTCCATATGTTCAATCAGCCCTGTTGTCTCCGTCCATCTCCATATGTTCAATCAGCCCTGTTGTCTCTATCCATCTCCATATGTTCAATCAGCCCTGTTGTTTCTGTCCATCTCCATATGTTCAATCAGCCTACAACAACAAAGATAAACAGTGAAAATGTGGCTGTCTAGGTTGTAGAGAGGACTTGGTGTTTCACCTGACAGTTACCATGGAAATGACAGCCGGGGTAACTGTGTTGTGAATGAAGTAGATTGTAGAGAGGACTTGGTGTTTCACCTGACAGTTACCATGGAAATGACAGCCGGGGTAACTGTGTGGTGAATGAAGTAGATTGTAGAGAGGACTTGGTGTTTCACCTGACAGTTACCATGGAAATGACAGCCGGGGTAACTGTGTTGTGAATGAAGTAGATTCAGTTATAGATGTGGAACAAGATCTGATTAACAGAAGCATAATACAGTGCAACTGTGGACTACAAAGGAAACAAACACACACATACAGACACACACACATACAGACACACACACAGACATCCACCTGAACCCCCCCCCCCAACACCGACACACACACACACCTGAACCCCCCTCCCCCACACACACACACTTACACACCTGCACAGTCATTGTACTTACTGATGTATGTGTGTCGGTGCTCGTGGGTGTGTGTGTGTGTTACGTGCAACCATATGTAAGGAATTGGAGGGCTAATTAAGCTTGTCCTGTGAGCATGCTCGCTAACAGGGGAGTCGACAAAGAGTCCTTGTTTGGGGAGAGAAGGGGCGGGTGGGGTGGCAGGAAAATCTGGTTCGCCACAGAAGGGGTCAAGGCTTAAATTGTACTAGGGGGGTTTGAGGGTTCAACAGGGGTGGGGGGTATCTTTAGATATTAGAAGTAATGAAAATTGGAAACAGGTTAGCCATTCAATTAGCCAGAGGGCAGGATAGGGGGGCACCAGACCTAGGCAGCGTAACACACACACACACACACACACACACACACACACACACACACCACACACACACACACACACACACACTCAGTGCTTCTCTGGGTCCAGATGGAATGGGTAGTTTGGCCACTGCTCTGCTCCCATTATAAAGAAGCAGTCCCTGGACACAACCTGCAGGCCTGTTCAAACACCCTGGGTCTGACTCCCCTCATACATATGTATGAAACATGTAGAGGTATGTATGTATGTACCCCCCCCCCCCCCCCACACACAAAGAACGGTCCAGTGAATCACCCAGAACCAATGACTTCACTTCCTCCCTCCTACTCCCCTCCTCCCCTCCTTCTCTCCTCCTGTCCTCCTCTCATCCCCTCCTCCCCTCCTTCTCTCATCTGCTCCTCCCCTCCTACTCCCCTCCTTCTCTCCTCCCCTCCTACTCCCCTCCTTCTCTCCTTCTCTCCTCCCCTACTCCCCTCCTCCTCCTCTCCTAGACTGCTAGGTTGAATTGTCACAGTTAGCAGGGTAATACTACTGGAGACTGAATTGAATTGGAATTCTACAAGCCCTAATTATATCTGTCTTAGAAGGAGGAATAGGGTTGATTTCGCAGTGGGTACAGCCTCCGCTGGTGTTGTTGCTGTTATTTCTCTGTATTATATACAGGACCAGTCAAAAGCTTGGACACACCTACTCGTTCCAGGGTTTTTCTTTATTTTTACTATTTTCTACATTGTATAATAATAGTGAAGACATTAAAACTATGAAATAACACATATGGAATCATGTAGTAACCAAATAAGTGTGTACCACACCTACCTGTGACAAGGTGGGGGTGGTATACAGAAGACAGCCCTATTTTGTAAAAGACCTAGTCCATATTATGGCAAGAACAGCTCAAATAAGAAAAGAGAACTGACAGTCCATCATTACTTTAAGACATGAAGGTCAGTCAACACGGAACATTTTCTTGAAGTGCAGTCGCAAAAACAATCAAGCGCTATGATGAAACTGGATCTCATGAGGACCGCCACAGGAAGGGAAGACCCAGAGTTACCTCTGCTGCAGAGGATACGTTCATTAGTAGTTAATTGCACCTCAGATTGCAGCCCAAATAAATGCTTCACAGAGTTCAAGTAACAGACACATCTCAACATCAACTGTTCTGAGTGTCTAGAAAATAGTAAAAATAAAGAAAAACCCTTGAATGAGTAAGTGTGTCCAAACTTTTGACCTGTACTCCCCTACTCCCTTCCTCCTCTCGCTGATAGCAACACTGGCTAGCTAGTGCTCTGAGAGGGATGGATGTGGACTGATATCAACACTGTGGCTAGCTAGTGCTCTGAGAGGGATGGATGTGGACTGATATCAACACTGTGGCTAGCTAGTGCTCTGAGAGGGATGGATGTGGACTGATATCAACACTGTGGCTAGCTAGTGCTCTGAGAGGGATGGATGTGGACTGATATCAACACTGTGGCTAGCTAGTGCTCTGAGAGGGATGGATGTGGACTGATATCAACACTGTGGCTAGCTAGTGCTCTGAGAGGGATGGATGTGGACTGATATCAACACTGTGGCTAGCTAGTGCTCTGAGAGGGATGGATGTGGACTGATATCAACACTGTGTACAATGTATCTACAGTGTTCAATACATTAATGAAGTCTATCATGTGCAAAATAAAAGTAAAGAATATTCGAAGAAAATAAAAAATACCAAGGATTATTTAATATTTTTGCCCACACATCCTTGTGGATTATTTTCTGATGATTTGCTACTTTTTAGTTTGTTGCTCTGTGTGTGTGCACGTGTGCGTGTGTGTGTTTGTGCCTGTATCTGTCTGTGTGTAATACTAAAATAGATTGTGAGTCCTGCCCCATGTTGCTCTCTGTGTCCTGTGTGGCTGGTGTTAGTGTTCTCGAGAGGAAGGGTCGAGGTTCGGGGAAATGAGTGGTGCTGAGGAGGTCATGTGGGTCAAGGTGAACACGGAAAACAGGAAAATAGCATGACAGACTTCTGAAACTATTGTATTTTCTCCCTCTATTCTGTCTCTCTCCATTTCTCTCTCTCTAACCCTCTCTCTCTTACTCTCACTCTCTTACTTGCTCTCCCTCCTCTCTCTCTCTCTCTCTCTCTCTCTCTCTCTCTCTCTCTCTCTCTCTCTCTCTCTCTCTTTCTCTCTCCTACCCTCTCTCCCCTTCCCCTCTCTCTCTCTCTTACTCTCACTCTCTCTCTCTTACTTGCTCTCCCTCCTCTCTCTCTCTCTCTCTCTCTCTCTCTCTCTCTCTCTCTCTCTCTCTCTTTCTCTCTCCTACCCTCTCTCCCCTTCCCCTCTCTCTCTCTCTCTCTCTCTCTCTCCATTCAATTCAAGGGGCTTTATTGGCATGGTTAACATTGCCAAACCAAGTGAAGTAGATAATAAACAAAAGTGAAATAAACAATCAAATTAACAGTAAACATTACACTTACAGAAGTTCCAAAAGAAAAAATACATTTCAAATGTCATATTATGTCTATATACAGTGTTGTAACGATGTGCAAATAGTTAAAGTACAAAAGAGAAAATAAATAAACATAAATATGGGTTGTACTTACAGTGGTGTTTGTTCTTCACTGGTTGCCCTTTTCTTGTGGCAACAGGTCACAAATCTTGCTGCTGTGATTGCACACAATTTCACCCAATAGTTATGGAAGTTTATCAAAATTAGGTTTGTTTTCTAATTCTTTGTGGATCCGTGTAATCTGAGGGAAATATGTGTCTCTAATATGGTCAAACATTTGGCAGGAGGTTAGGAGTGCAGCTCAGATTCCATCTCGTTTTGTGGGCAGTGTGCACATAGCCTGTCTTCTCTTGAGAGCCAGGTCTGCCTACGGCGGCCTTTCTCAATAGCAAGGCTATGCTCACGGAGTCTGTACATAGTCAAACCTTTCCAGTGGTCAGGTTTTCTGCCACTGTGTACTCTCTGTTTAGGGCCAAATAGCATTCTAGTTTGCTCTGTTTTTTTGTTAATTCTTTCCAATCTGTCAAGTCATTATATTTTTGTTTTCTCATGATTTGGTTGGGTCTAATTGTGTTGCTGTCCTGGGGCTCTGTGGGATCTGTTTGTGTTTGTGAACAGAGCCCCAGGACCATCTTGCTTAGGGGGCTCTTCTCCAGGTTCATCTCTCTGTAGGTGATGGCTTTGTCATCTAAGGTTTTGGATTCGCTTCATTTTAACTGGTTGTAGAATTTAACAGATCTTTTCTGGATTTGATAATTAGCGGGTATCGGCCTAATTCTGCTCTGCATGCATTATTTGGTGTTTTACGTTGTACACATAGGATATTTTTGCAGAATTCTGCCTGCAGAGTTTGAATTTTGTGTTTGTCCCATATTGTGAATTATCGGTTGGTGAGTGACCAGAACTCACAACCATAAAGTGCAATGGGTTCTATAACTGACTTTGGTGTGTCGAATTTGATGTATTTTTGATGGCATAGAAGGCACTTATTGCCTTGTCTCTCAGATTGTTCACAACTTTGTGGAAGTTACCTGTGGTGCTGATGTTTAGGCAGAGGTAGGTATAGTATTTTTCTCCCCCTCTCTCTCTCTCTCTCTCTCTCTTTCTCTCTCTCTCTCTCTCTCTCTCTCTCTCTCTCTCTCTCTCTCTCTCTCTCTCTCTAACCCTCGCTCTCTCTAACCCTCGCTCTCTCTCTCTCTGCCTCTCCTTCTCTCTCTCTTTTTCTCTCTCTAACCATCTCTCCCTCTCTCTCTCTCCCCAACCCTGTGTCGTGCTAAACCATCATATAGAACCTATTCCCTGTTCCCCAGCACACCTTAGATCGCCTCCATCCCGGACAGAATGGCTCTTCTGCCGATGGGCTCCCCTCCCTCCGAATCCTCCTTCTCCTGGTGGCCAGAATGGCTCTTCTGCCGACTGCCTCACCTTCCTTTGTATCAGCCCTCCAGGACTTTAATTGGCTCTGTTCAGTTTTTTGTCAAGGCTTCGTTTATACTCAGACGACTGACGAAGGCCTCATGGCCGAAGTGCCCTGTTCTCCTATTCCAGTCGTTTAGAGGAGGATTTAATAAAATAAAGTGCCACTCATTATCCCTTCTGTCTGAAAACACCCTAATCATCCAAATTAGGCACAATTACATTTCCCTCTGTCCTTGGTTGGGAGGGAAAGAAATTCACTCTCGCTTTCTCTATTTATCCCCTCATTTGGAGGACTTACTTGTCCCATGTTGCTAGGCAATTAAGACCTATAGCAGGGCTCAACACTAACTCTCATTGCCATGCCCGGCCAGGCACCAACTCTGTTTCTTAAAGTGAAATTAAACTTTCCACTACAGCCTCCCCTCTGAAAAATGTTTGTCTTATTTTGGTTAATTTCAGGTTTGTCTTATTTTGGTTAATTTGAGGTTTGTATCATTCTCAGAGACGATAAAGCTCAGATACCACTTCCAGACTCAGAGTGAAGGATAGGAGGGATACGTCCAAAATGGCACCCTAGTTCCTATGTAGTGCACTACTTTAGTCCAGAGACCTGTGGTGCACTATATTGGGAATAGGGTGCCATTTGGGACGCAGCCCAGGTTTCTGCATCTACACCCCTGTGTTTCACGTGTCTTACGCCCTACTCGGACGAGATACATTTGACTGGGGGAGCTTAGGTAATATAATTACAGTATCTGCGCGAGCACAAATCCCTACATCCGTAATTTTAGTCCCGTCCGAATCTGCCATGTCAGTATTTTTTACTTCGCAGGAAGGTTAATATCCCGGCCCTAAGAACCTACGGTATTTCGTCAAACTCCAAGGTCCTCTGATAATACTTATCCCGTGGGAATCATCATCCCTGTGTTTTGAGGGATATTACAGAGTTTAACAGGTGCTGCACCCAGTTTGGGTAAGAACATGGGAAGAAATGAATTCTTTAAACAAAGTGCAATGCATGCAGCCTGCAGATGAATGATATTTTATGTCACATATCAACTTTCCTAGTGCCGTACTTCTCTTTTAAAAGATGAAGTGGACAATTTTGTGCCAATTAATTGATAAATTGCCAAATCCGTCAGGTAATTAAATGTCTGCATAGGTTGCCGTTCATGGTTCTTATTGATATTCATTATGTCTTTCTCTGAACTGAAGACCATTAGGTCAACGTTAGACTATCCCTAGACATGTGAAATGTCTTCACGACTAGAGGAGCTTCCAGGCTCCCGTCATAACTGTCAATTGTGAATGAGGGACAAAAAATATAATTACAGGGGCAGTTTAGTAAAACTAATCCGGTCCGAATTGTCCACTGGAAAAACGGACATGCTGAGGTAATAATTACATAACTGACTTTCTATAGTAATACTAGTCCCGTGTGAATAGAGCCTTAGTAGATAATATCAAGCAGTTGGAAGCCTCTCTTCTTTTTGACGGTTACTAAGACAATGGCTAAATTGCCCAAAACTAGCTACATTTCCCTCTTTAAACTCATAGGGGGCAAACTAACTGAATTTTCCCAGTTCAGTAGACTCAGCTTTGCAGTTGTGGTCGAATGATTGTCACAGTGAGGGAGAAGGGGTGCTCTGTCTCCTTTTTTAATGTGATTTGTGTTGCTAACTGAAGACACGGTGATAGGCAGTATGGGGATAGGCAGTATGGGGATAGGCAGTATAGTAAAAGGCAGTATAGTTATATGCAGTATAGTGATAGGCAGTATGGGGATAGGCAGTATGGGGATAGGCAGTATAGTAAAAGGCAGTATAGTTATATGCAGTATAGTGATAGGCAGTATGGGGATAGGCAGTATGGGGATAGGCAGTATAGTAAAAGGCAGTATAGTTATATGCAGTATAGTGATAGGCAGTATGGGGATAGGCAGTATGGGGATAGGCAGTATAGTAAAAGGCAGTATAGTTATATGCAGTATAGTGATAGGCAGTATGGGGATAGGCAGTATGGGGATAGGCAGTATAGTAAAAGGCAGTATAGTTATATGCAGTATAGTGATAGGCAGTATGGGGATAGGCAGTATGGGGATAGGCAGTATAGTAAAAGGCAGTATAGTGATAGGCAGTATGGGGATAGGCAGTATGGGGATAGGCAGTATGGGGATAGGCAGTATGGGGATAGGCAGTATGGGGATAGGCAGTATAGTAAAAGGCAGTATAGTTATATGCAGTATAGTGATAGGCAGTATGGGGATAGGCAGTATGGGGATAGGCAGTATAGTAAAAGGCAGTATAGTTATATGCAGTATAGTGATAGGCAGTATGGGGATAGGCAGTATGGGGATAGGCAGTATAGTAAAAGGCAGTATAGTTATATGCAGTATAGTGATAGGCAGTATGGTGATATGCAGTATGGTGATAGGCAGTATCGTGCCAGGCAGTATGGTGATAGGTATTATGGTGATAGGCAGTATGGTGATATGCAATATTGCGCCAGGCAATATGTTGATAGGCATTATGGTGCAAGGCAGTATGGTTATAAGCAGTATAGTGATATGCAGTATTGTGATAGGCAGTATGGTGATAGGCAGTATGGTGATAGGCAATATGGCAGTAGGCAGTATGGTGATAGGCAGTGTGGTGACATGCAGTATGGTGATAGGCAATATGGCAGTAGGCAGTATGGTGATAGGCAGTGTGGTAACAGGCAGTATGATGATAGGCAGTATGGTGATAGGCAGGCAGTGTGGTGACAGGCAGTATGGTGATAGGCAGTGTGGTGACAGGCAGGCAGTATGGTGATAGGCAGTGTGGTGACAGGCAGTATGGTGATAGGCAGTGTGGTGACAGGCAGTGTGGTGACAGGCAGGCAGTATGGTGATAGGCAGTGTGGTGACAGGCAGTATGGTGATAGGCAGTATGGCAGTAGGCAGTATGGTGATAGGCAGTGTGGTGACAGGCAGTGTGGTGACAGGCAGGCAGTATGGTGATAGGCAGTGTGGTGACAGGCAGTATGGTGATAGGCAGTATGGCAGTAGGCAGTATGGTGATAGGCAGTGTGGTAACAGGCAGTATGATGATAGGCAGTATGGTGATAGGCAGGCAGTGTGGTGACAGGCAGTATGGTGATAGGCAGGCAGTATGGTGATAGGCAGTGTGGTGACAGGCAGTATGGTGATAGGCAGTATGGCAGTAGGCAGTATGGTGATAGGCAGTGTGGTGACAGGCAGTATGATGATAGGCAGTGTGGTGACAGGCAGTATGATGATAGGCATTATGGTGATAGGCAGTGTGGTGACAGGCAGTATGGTGATAGGCAGTGTGGTGACAGGCAGTATGGTGATAGGCAGTGTGGTGACAGGCAGTATGATGATAGGCATTATGGTGATAGGCAGTGTGGTGACAGGCAGTATGGTGATAGGCAGTGTGGTGACAGGCAGTATGATGATAGACATTATGGTGATAGGCAGTGTGGTGACAGGCAGTATGGTGATAGGCAGTGTGGTGACAGGCAGTATGATGATAGGCATTATGGTGATAGGCAGTGTGGTGACAGGCAGTATGATGATGTGGTGCAACATACCAGAGTGTACTGTAGACCTTTCTGAGTCTGTCTGGGAGACTAGTATAGTGCTGTACGTGTGGTTTAGATCAGTTTAGACTGAGTCACTGCCTGCATGAAAACATGACTGCCTCTCCAGTAGTCCAATAAATGTGGTTCGTTGGATTTCCTGCATACACTGTGTTTCTTTAGGTTCACTGAGCTCCGCGGGGATTATTTAACCTTTACATACTGAACAGATCACCAGACTACTGTAAACATGAACTTTATTATCTCCTCTCTGTCTCTCTCTCTGTCTCTCTCTGTCTTTCTCTGTCTGTCTGTCTGTCTCTGTCTCTCTCTCTCTCTCTCTCTCTCTCTCTCTCTCTCTCTCTCTCTCTCTCTGTCTGTCTGTCTGTCTGTCTGTCTGTCTGTCTGTCTGTCTGTCTGTCTGTCTGTCTGTCTGTCTGTCTGTCTGTCTGTCTGTCTGTCTGTCTGTCTGTCTGTCTGTCTCTCTCTCTCTCTCTCTCTCTCTCTGTCTCTCTCTGTCTCTCTCTGTCTCTCTCTGTCTCTGTCTCTCTCTCTCTCTCTCTCTCTCTCTCTCTCTCTCTCTCTCTCTCTCTCTCTGTCTCTCTCTCTCTCTGTCTCTCTGTCTCTCTCTGTCTCTGTCTCTCTTTATTGGCATGGGAAACATGGGAAACATGTTTATATTGCTCTCACAAAAGTTCAATAATAATAAAGACATTTCAAATGTCATATTATGTCTATATACAGTGTTGTAACGATGTACAAATGGTTAATGTACAAAGGGGGAAATAAAAAACATCACTGGTTGCCTTTTTCTTGTGGCAACAGGTCACAAATCTTGCTGCTGTGATAGAACACTGTGGTACATCACCCAGTAGATATGGGAGTTTATCAAAGTTAGATTTGTTTTGAATTATTTGTGGGTCTGTGTAATCTGTGGGAAATATGTGTCTCTAATATAGTCATGCATTTGGCAGGAGGTTAGGAAGTGCAGCTCAGTTTCCACCTCATTTTGTGGGCAGTGTGCACATTGCCTGTCTTCTCTTGAGAGCCAGGTCTGCCTTCGGCAGCCTTTCTCTCTCTGTCTCTGTTTCTTTCTCTCTCTCTCTCACTCTCTCTTTCTTTCTCTCTATCTCTCTCTTTCTCTCGCTCTCTCTCTCTCTCTCTCACTCTCTCTTTCTTTCTGTCTCTCTCTCTCTCTGTCTCTGTCTCTCTCTCTCTCTCTCTCTCTCTGTCTCTCTTTCTCTGTCTCTTTCTCTCTGTCTCTCTCGCTCTCTCTCTCTCTCTCTCTCTCTCTCACTCTGTCTCTCTTTCTCTGTCTCTTTCTCTCTGTCTCTCTCGCTCTCTCTGTCTCTCTCACTCTCTCATAAGCCTTCTGTTTTGAAGCCTTTGTGTGTGTGTGTGGGGGGGGGGGGGGGGGTATTCAGTGGGATATTATTAAATAAATCCTGGAGTATGACAGGATGCATAGAGGCCTTGACAGACGGATGATAGCATATGCACAGTAAATACTGTACAGCACTGCAACTGTTTTGAAGCAGTGTTGTGAAATAGTGTGTATGAATGCAGACCCCACAATATCTAGGTATTTTATTTGTGTGATCACAAAGGAGCTTTCTGTGTCCAGATAGATTCACCCTGACATGATCACATGTTCTCAGAAACAGGCTTTTCTACTAGAAATATCTTTGGAGGATGGCTATGATTTGTCTGGCTAGGTAACCACTGGTAGAATTGGACAGTGCACTGAGCTGCAAACCGTCTACAAAATGTCTCAGTAAATGCTTCCATCACGCTCATGTAGTGGATGGTCCACAGTGGACAGACAGGGGACAACTGTCAGCGGTGAGGGATGTGTGTGTGTGTGTGTGTGTGTGTGTGTGTGTGTGGGTGTGGGTGTGGGTGTGTGTGTGTTTGCTTGCCCATGTCTGTGTGTGTGTGCGCGCGTGTTCGTTTGTGTGCATGCATGCGTGCGTGTGTGTGCGTGTTTCCCTTCAGGGCGAGGTGAATTGAGGTTTCTCTGTCCTCGTTTTCACAGAGCATTACAGCACACAGACTATTCAACTAAAGAGTGGCAGAGTTTACCTCTGGGTGGTTCCCATCGTGTCTGTCTCCTCGTAGAGTTTAGATGTTTTTTCTGTTGACAACATTACTTCACAGGCCACAGGCTAAAAGATCACTAGTGTACTGTGATGAAGCCCTGGGACTTTTGTCTGACTGGGTAAAAAAATGTAACAATGTAACCATGTAACAATGTAACAGTGTAACTATGTAACCATGTCAATGTCAACATTGTAACAATGTCAAAATATAACCATGTCAAAATGTAACAATGTAAAAATGTAACCATGTAAACATGTAACCATGTAACAATGTACAAATGTAACCATGTAAACATGTAACCATGTCAAAATATAACAATGTAACAATGTACAAATTTAACCATGTAAACATGTAACCATGTCAAAATGAACCATGTCAAAATGTAACCATGTAAACATGTAACCATGTCAAAATGTAACAATGTAACAATGTCAAAATGAACCATGTCAAAATGTAACCATGTAAACATGTAACCATGTCAAAATGTAACAATGTAACAATGTCAAAATGTAACCATGTCAAAATGTTACAATGTAACAATGTCAAAATGTAACCATGTCAAAATGTTACAATGTAACACTGTACAAATGTAACCATGTAACCATTTAACAATGTAACCATTTAACCATGTAACCACGTAACCATGTAAAAATGTAATCATGTAACCATGTCAAAATGTAACCATGTTAAAATGTAACAATGTAACCATGTAACCATGTCAAAATGTAACCATGTAACAATGTAACAATGTAACCATGTAACCATGTCAAAATGTAACCATGTCAAAATGTAACCATGTAACAATGTAACCATGTCAAAATGTAACCATGTAACAATGTAACCATGTCAAATGTAACCATGTCAAAATGTAACCATGTAACAATGTAACCATGTAACAATGTAACCATGTCAAATGTAACCATGTCAAAATGTAACCATGTAACAATGTAACCATGTCAAAATGTAACCATGTAACAATGTAACCATGTCAAAATGAAACCACATCAAAATGTAACCACGTCAAAATGAAACCATGTCAAAA
Source organism: Salvelinus namaycush (assembly GCF_016432855.1). Taxonomy (NCBI): domain Eukaryota; kingdom Metazoa; phylum Chordata; class Actinopteri; order Salmoniformes; family Salmonidae; genus Salvelinus; species Salvelinus namaycush. The sequence goes on from NC_052333.1 coordinate 6,203,966, forward strand.
TGAAACCACGTAACAATGTAACCATGTCAAATGTAACCATGTCAAAATGTAACAATGTAACCATGTCAAAATGTAACCGTGTCAAAATGTAACCATGTCAAAATGAAACAATGTAACCATGTCAAAATGTAACCATGTAACAATGTAACCATGTCAAATGTAAACATGTCAAAATGTAACCACTTAACAATGTAACCATGTCAAATGTTACCATGTCAAAACCTAACCATGTCAAAATGTAACCATGTCAAAATGTAACCACATCAACATGTAACCACGTCAAAATGAAACCATGTCAAAATGAAACCACGTAACAATGTAACCATGTCAAATGTAACCATGTCAAAATGTAACAATGTAACCATGTCAAAATGTAACCGTGTCAAAATGTAACCATGTCAAAATGTAACAATGTAACCATGTCAAAATGTAACCGTGTCAAAATGTAACCATGTCAAAATGTAACAATGTAACCATGTCAAAATGTAACCATGTAACAATGTAACCATGTCAAATGTAACCATGTCAAAATGTAACCACTTAACAATGTAACCATGTCAAATGTAACCATGTCAAAACCTAACCATGTCAAAATGTAACCATGTAACAATGTCAAAATGTAACCATGTAAAAATGAATTTAGATACTCATCTCTCCTTGCTGTGGATTTATTAGTTATTATTAGTTATTATTAGTTATAAGAACTACGAAGATGATAGCATTTACAACAGTGTCTGAATAATTCACTACTGAATTTGCGAAGCAGATTTTTCAGTCGATTGAGGCCAGCAATTAGGAAGCCAAACTCCATTCCCCATTCCCTCTCCCTGCTCTACCCCTAAACATACCTATCCCCTCAGGCAGTGAATAATCCTCTGTATAATCTCGGTTAACCCAGAACTAAAGTCTCATGTAATTGGTCAGCTGCTTGTCCATACATGTCCAAGAGGTGTTAAGAGGAGGGATTAAGAGATGCTAAAGCGAAAAGCAGAACCGGACTGAGGAGCTCCACCTTGTCTCTTTGCAAGTTGCGGCTGGAATGTCCCCTCCCTTTCCAAAATTCGAAAGATGCTACACACCTGCGAAATCGTAATTTGTCCAAATAACCAGTGACAAAAACCCCGAACACCGGAACTACTGCAGCTCATTGTCCCACGCATCCCATTCCTTCCCCACAGATTCTACGGTACCCGTTCTGTTTATGTAGATCTGTCCACAAGAGGTTATTCTCTATCCCACACACAATCGGCGCTAAGACATCCCACCCATACTAGGAGAGCAGACCTGCTTAACAAGAGAGATAAATGAGGAGGAACTGGGCCAATCATCCTTCTCTTTCTCCTACCAGTCTGACTGACAGAGGCCTATATCACTGGTCCTTTTGTGTCACACATTTCTAGGTCCCAGCTCACTCAGAATGCATTGATGTCATCGCATTCCCAACCTCCTTTCGCGGAAGGCCCCATTGTCTTTTTGACTTCCATTGTCCCCCTAGGTGAGATTATGTTGTGCCTCTGCCACATATCCCAGTCTTTGGAGTGTCACAGACAGCCACACACAACACAGGAGTGACAGGGGATGGCAGCGAGACAAGATGACAGGTGACACAGTTAGGCGTTAGAGACATGGTACCAACAACATTCCTCTGTCACCCTGCCAGGATCTGTCCTCCATCCTCAGAACTGGACGGTCAAAAGGACCCTTCATATCACAGGAAGATAACGATGAGACCCAGAATACATTGAGACAAGTGAAAGGGTGAAAGGGAAAAGTTTTTTTTTTTTTAAAGGGCTAAATGGAAGAACGGGGCATTGTTCACATTCAGGAATTGATTATAGTGGTTTACATAAGCTGTCCATTATGTCATGTTGAACCAGAGTGACTCTGCTTTCGTGTTAGTCTCTTTGTACGGCCTGCTGGTTCACATGAATTTAATGTACCCTGCTACTATTGTACTGCTGCTGTTTATAAAAGGTGCAGCTTACCGATCACTGCACCTGTACACAGCCCATCTGTAAATAGCACACCCAACTACCTCATCACCATATTATTAATAACCCTCTTGCTCTTTTGCACCCCAGTATCTCTACTTGCACATCATCATCTGCACATCTATCACTCCAGTATTAATGCTAAATTGTAATTATTTTGCCTCTATGGCCTATTTATTGCCTACCTCCCTACTCTTCTACATTTACACACACTGTACATAGATGTTTCTATTGTTGTATTGACTGTACGTTTGTTTATCCCATGTGTAACTCTGTGTTGTTGTTTGTGTCGCACTGCTTTGCTTTATCTTGACCAGGTCGCAGTTGTAAATGAGAACTTGTTCTAAACTGGCCTACCTGGTTAAGTAAAGGTGAAATAAAAAATTGTAGTAATCTTTGATACAGTTGAAGTCGGAAGTTTACATACACTTATGTTGGAGTCATTAAAACATGTTTTTCAGTTATAATTCACTGTATCAAAATTCCAGTGGGTCAGAAGTTTACATACACTAAGTTGACTGTGCCTTTAAACAGCTTGGAAAATTCCAGAAAATTATGTCATGGCTTTAGAAACTTCTGATAGGCTAATTGACATCATTTGAGTCAATCGGAGGTGTACCTGTGGATATATTTCAAGGCCTACCTTCAAACTCAGTGCGTCTTTGCTTGACATCATGGGAAAATCAAATGAAATCAGCCAAGACCTCAGAAAAATAAATTGTAGACCTTCACAAGTCTGGTTCATCCTTGAGAGCAATTTCCAAACGCCTGAAGGTACCACGTTCATCTGTACAAACAATAGTACGCAAGTATAAACACCATGGGACCACGCAGCCGTCATACCACTCAGGAAGGAGACGCGTTCTGTCTCCTAGAGATGAATGTACTTTTGTGCGAAAAGTAAAAATCATTCCCAGAACAACAGCAAAGGACCTTGTGAAGATGCTGGAGGAAACAGGTACAAAAGTATCTATTTCCACAGTAAAACGAGTCCTATATCGACATAACCTGAAAGGCCGCTCAGCAAGGAAGAAGCTACTGCTCCAAAACCGCCATAAAAAAGCCAAACTACAGTTTTCAACTGCACATGGGAACATAGATCGTCCTTTTTGGAGAAATGTCCTCTGGTCTGATGAAACAAAAATGGAACTGTTTGGCCATAATGACCATCATTATAATTGGAGGAAAAAGGGGGAGGCTTGCAAGCCGAAGAACACCATCCCAACCGTGAAGCACGGGGGTGGCAGCATCATGTTGTGGGGGTGCTTTGCTGCAGGAGGGACTGGTGCACTTCACAAAACAGATGGCATCATGAAGAAATGAAAATGATGTGGATATATTAAAGCAACATCTCAAAACATCAGTCAGGAAGTTACAGCTTGGTCGCAAATGGGTCTTCCAAATGGCATACTTCCAAAGTTGTGGCAAAATGGCTTAAGGACAACAAAGTCAAGGTATTGGAGTGGCCATCACAAAGTCCTGACCTCAATCCTATAGAAAATTTGTGGGCAGAACTGAAAAAGCGTGTGCAGCAAGGAGGCTACCCAAAACGTTTGACCCAAGTTTAACAATTTAATAGCAATGCTACCAAATACTAATTGAGTATATGTAAACTTCTGACCCACTGGGAATGTGATGAAATAAATAAAAGCTGAAATAAATCAGTGTATCAGTGTGTTAGTGTGTCAGTGTATCAGTGTATCAGTGTGTATCAGTGTGTCAGTGTAGCAGTGTATCAGTGTGTTATTGTGTTATCAGTGTGTTATTGTGTCAGTGTATCAGTGTGTCAGTGTATCAGTGTATCAGTGTGTATCAGTGTATCAGTGTGTATCAGTGTGTCAGTGTATCAGTGTATCAGTGCATCAGTGTGTCAGTGTATCAGTGTGTCAGTGTATCAGTGTATCAGTGTGTATCAGTGTATCAGTGTGTATCAGTGTGTCAGTGTATCAGTGTATCAGTGCATCAGTGTGTCAGTGTATCAGTGTATCAGTGTATCAGTGTATCAGTGCATCAGTGTGTCAGTGTATCAGTGTGTCAGTGTATCAGTGTGTATCAGTGTGTATCAGTGTATCAGTGTATCAGTGTATCAGTGTGTCAGTGTATCAGTGTGTCAGTGTATCAGTGTATCAGTGTGTATCAGTGTGTCAGTGTATCAGTGTATCAGTGCATCAGTGTGTCAGTGTATCAGTGTATCAGTGTATCAGTGTATCAGTGTGTATCAGTGTATTAGCAGTAACTTGTAAAAGTGTTTTCCCAGTGTTCTGCTTTTATTACTGTGACTTCTGACATCCCAATATTCCCTTTTTAGATTATGTTGAGGAGTAAATCTTTTCGGAATAAATTACAATTAATTTATTAAACTCAAACCGAATTATACAATTAGGGCGGCAATTTAGAGAGAGACACTGGATTTCCGTAAACCCGGGATAACCTCCTAGTGAGAGAGGACTTGATGGTTCAGTATGTCTGGAATTATAACCAGATGTGTGCCGAAGGCAACAAGATGCTTGCACCCAAGCCCAAAATGTTGACGCAGGATTTCAGAAATTGAAATTGTCATTAGGGGTTCACCTAATTTCCCCGTGGCTGATTAAATAATTGTTTATGTAATGGAAGTGCTCCTGCATATTACTTAAGTGAATTAAATGCCATTTATTTTCAAGGGCTTTGTCTATTAGCACTTGTTTTAGACCACATGCTTTCTCTCTCTCTCTCTCTCTCTCTCTCTCTCTCTCTCTCTCTCTCTCTCTCTCTCTCTCTCTCTCTCTCTCTCTCTCTCTATCTATCTATCTATCTCTCTCTTTCTATACATCTCTCTCTCTTTCTCTCTCTCTACATTTCTCTCTCTCTCTCTCTCTCTACATCTCTTTTTCTCTCTCTGTCTCTCCCGCTCTCTCTCTTTCTCTCTCTCTATACATCTCTCTCTTTCTCTCTCTCTCTCTCTCTCTCTCTCTCTCTCTCTCTCTCTCTCTCTCTCTCTCTCTCTCTCTCTCTCTCTCTCTCTCTCTCTCTCTCTCTCTCTCTCTCTCTCTCTCTCTCTGCCTCCCACAATCCTGTCAGTAATCAGTAATTATTTAGATGTCAGCCTCTTGTGTGATTAGCATCACTGTTACAGGCTTTGGTTTTTGGATTTTAGCACGTATAACTTGTTAGCACGTAGGGCGCACCGTGCTGGCCAAATGCTGGCCCAGGTGCTATGTAAGAGTGGCTGGCCCAATGCTCCAGTTTTCTTGGTAAGTATGGAGAGTCCTTAATCTGATTTAAGTTTTGCTCCACCTTTTTGGTTTGCTTCCCGTCTTTAAGTTTGGTGTGGGTTTTTGTTTTGTTTGCCTCTTCTAGGGCAACTTTGGTGGGCGCTCATGGTGGGTGTCTTTTAGGTCCCAGTTGTTGTTGCTAGTCAGCTTTTCAGTGGAAACCCCCACGAGTATCCCCACCTGTTTCGTTTTGGTTGTTGGTCAGTGACTCTTTTTTTAGTTCCCCCTTCTGTTTGAGCGACACTATTTGGTTTTCTTGCTGGGGAACGTAACAAACAATCAGTCTCACTTATGTGGTACTCTGTGCTGCATTCCTATGAGCACACAGTCTCCAAGCTGTATCTGCTTTACTCTAACCCAGTTTAAATGAGGTTTCAGGAGCAAAGTGTTATGGGAAAATGACTAGTAAGAAAGAGAAATGCAGTGGGTTTAGCAAAGGGACAGTGTCATATTTGATATAACATATCACATATAACTATTGTTGTTATTATTATTATTAGTGTTATTATAATTATAATAATACTTATTATTATTCTTTCATATGGTAGCTGTTACTCAGCTACTATCAAATAAAATAAAGTTGTATTTGTCACATCCGCCTAAAACAACAGGTTACCGTGAAATGCTTACTTACAAGCCCTTATTGGCTAAATACCTGAAATGTACGTTTGATTCTAATTGAACTGAAATTAAATTAAGTTCCATCCTTCCTGTCACCTCATGATGAAGTGTTGGGCAGTATGACAGGCTGTCACCTCATGATGAAGTGTTGGGCAGTATGACAGGCTGTCACCTCATGATGAAGTGTTGGGCAGTATGACAGGCTGTCACCTCATGATGAAGTGTTGGGCAGTATGACAGGCTGTCACCTCATGATGAAGTGTTGGGCAGTATGACAGGCTGTCACCCAGGTGGGTGTTTAGTCCTCACCCACCTGGAAGCCCTGGTGTGGTGGGAACAAACCCAATAAATAAATACATGTCATTAAGGCCCCAATACCTAATTACCCAGCATTCCCCTCACCGGGAGGATGGAATGAGTGGGAGGCGTCTCCAGGAACGCCAATGGAACACAAGGCATTAATAATCAATCACAGACCCAGAATGCACATGCAACACCTACGGTAGCGACGGTGCAGAACGCTGTAGGAGTCATTTATCATTGGCCCGTGGACTAATAATATGACCTGTTCATGCTTATTATTGCTCTGGTGTTTCTATGTAGTTTCTTGCAGTTTGCTGTGCAGGGAATATCATACTTGGAACTCAGATAGTTCACTGCGCCTCCTGGGTGGCGCAGTGGTCTAGGGCACTGCATCGCAGTGCTAGCTGCGATGCTGTGCAGCTGCGATGCTGCGCCACCAGAGTCTCTGGGTTCACGCCCAGGCTGGGCTGGGTTCGCGCCCAGGCTCTGTCGCAGCCGGCCGCAACCGGGAGGTCCGTGGGGCGACGCACAATTGGCATAGCGTCGTCCGGGTTAGGGAGGGTTTGGCCGGTAGGGATATCCTTGTCTCAGTATGTAAAATGTAATAAAATGTATGCACTCTACTGTAAGTCGCTCTGGATAAGAGCGTCTGCTAAATGACTAAAATGTAAAAAAATGTCAAATGTATTCACTAGAAGTTCTGGCAAAGTGTTGTAGTGTATTGTCGGAATACGTGTTGAAGGCTGGCGTCAGGTCATATTTGGTTGGAGGTGGATGGTTTTCCCAAAAGGCTGAATCCCAGGTACAGTAAGTCCATAGAAATGTAATCTCTGGTGAACTCATGGATACACTTAATGGCTGACAGTCTAGACGTTATGGCATTATTGACTTGAATGGGGAGGTCCGTTCTGTATATTATATTTCTATGGCAAAGTCACACAGCAGCAGCACCTCCACCACCACTATCTCCATCACCTCCACGACCACCTCCACGACTGCCTCCACCATCTCTTCACTATCATCACCACCACCACCTCCTCCACTTCCACCTCCACCACCTCCTCCTCCACCACCATCTCCACCACCTCCACCACCACCTTCACTTCCACCTCCACCACCTCCTCCACCACCACCATCTCCACCACCTCCTCCACCACCTCCACCACCTCCTCCTCTACCACCACCACCACCATCTCCACCACCTCCTCCACCACCACCACCATCTCCACCACCTCCTCCTCTACCACCACCACCACCAACTCCACTACCTCCTCCTCTACCACCACCACCACCACCTCCACCACCTCCTCCTCTACCACCACCACCACCATCTCCACCACCTCCTCCACCACCACCACCATCTCCACCACCTCCTCCTCTACCACCACCACCTCCACCACCTCCTCCTCTACCACCACCACCACCACCTCCTCCTCTACCACCACCACCTCCTCCTCTACCACCACCATCTCCACCACCTCCTCCTCTACCACCACCATCTCCACCACCTCCTCCTCTACCACCACCACCACCACCTCCTCTTCTACCACCACCTCCACCACCTCCTCCTCTACCACCTCCTCGTCTACCACCACCTCCACCACCTTCTCCTCTACCACCACCTCCACCACCTCCTCCTCTATCACCACCACCTTCATTTCCACCACCACCACCATCTCTACCACCACCACCATCTCCACCACCTCCTCCTCTACCACCACCATCTCCACCACCTCCTCCTCTACCACCACCACCACCACCTCCTCTTCTACCACCACCTCCACCACCTCCTCCTCTACCACCTCCTCCTCTACCACCACCTCCACCACCTTCTCCTCTACCACCACCTCCACCACCTCCTCCTCTATCACCACCACCTTCATTTCCACCACCACCACCATCTCTACCACCACCACCACCATCTCCACCACCACCGCCTCCACCTCCACCACCAAAGATTCTAGGATTTATTATTGGGATTTATCAAACTGTAGCACACAACATATCTGCATATTTTCATTGGTTAATGGTAGTCTACTATTGAATGAGTGATTGGTTAACGGTAGTCTACTATTGAATGAGCGATTGATAAATGGTAGTCTGCTATTGAATAAGTGATTGGTAAATGGTAGTCTGCTATTGAATAAGCGATTGATAAATGGTAGTCTACTATTGAATGAGCGATTGGTAAATGGTAGTCTACTATTGAATGAGCGATTGGTAAATGGTAGCCTATTATTGAATGAGCGATTGGTAAATGGTAGTCTGCTATTGAATAAGTGATTGGTTAACAGCAGTCTACTATTGAATGAGCGATTGGTAAATGGTAGTCTGCTATTGAATAAGTGATTGGTAAATGGTAGTCTACTTTTGAATGAGCGATGGGTAAACGGTAGCCGACTATTGAATGAGCGATTGGTAAATGGTAGTCTACTATTTGTTGTGTAGCAATTTAAACCAGTTATGTCAGAAAATGAGAGACATGTCCTGCTATATGATTATGATTTAGGCCTATATAATAAAAGTAAAATAAACATATTAGACGACATGCTGCTATGTGATCTCCTTACCAATGACAAATGCATCTGTTTTTTTATTAGTTTTATGTTTTTATTAGCCATTATTATAATTTCCGTGCATCAAACACCTTCCATTTCCCCCAAACGAACAATAAGCCTATTTGCTTGCAATACAGTTGGTCAACCTTCTAGAAGTTGTGCTCACACATGGTTTGAGATTTGCACGGAGATAAGCACACTTTTCCGTCAAGTTAAACATTTATAAATACCAACCTTGGAGGAAAAACTGAAGCACGCAAGGTTCAGAGTCATTTTTTTGTGTGCACGCACCTTTGATAAATGAGGTCCCTGGAAGCTCAACTCAACCAGAATCAGAGTTTTTGTTCAACATACGCTAACTATCAGATGCATATTACTCCTTGTGTATTTAGTGTTCTTCATACTCTTCTGAAATACCTACATGCTTGTTTTCATGTAAATGAATGGTCCATGGTGTTAGAGGCCTCTTGTAGTTTCTCTTGCTATCTTTTATGTATAACGTGTCTCTATTTGACTGAGTAGATCTCGTTGCCTGATCTATTGATTACAGTTCAGCAGGCCGCTGTTGCTGGTTATTAATTGCAGGTTGAGCCGCGCTCCGCTCGTTGTAATATGTCACATCAGTTCACCTAGGACCGAGCTCCACCGCTGCCTGCCGCAATCACTGAATGAAGCGAGACTATTTCACTTGGAAGACATTATTGTATATAACCATGCCTCTGAGTGATTTACTACGTATCTACAGACCACACATTGTATTGTATTTACTTTTTGGCATTGGCTCTGGTTAGTGTTTATATGGTGGCCAAAAGTATGTTTGCAATGCACTACAAGTCTTAACTGCTGTATGTTGTTCCAAGCCCAACTTGTCCAGAGATGAGGGATAAGGGATGCATGTTGCGGGAAGAGAAATAGGATTGCTATCAGTTCGAGCTGTGTGTAACCTGTAAACATTTACACTCCCCAGCTGTTGGAAGTGTCTGTGACTATAGGCAACACGTGTGAGTCATTTGGCTGAGGGTCTCAGGGTTTGGGACCTGAGCCTGGGGGGTGGGGGGAGAAAACACAGAGACGATGATGGGAACCGTGTTTGGCTTGTAACACTAGAACAGAATAGGAAAAGAATAAATCAATCAATCACACCACACCTGTCATTCCCACCATGTGGCAACCACATAAAAGCTCCTTGGGATTGAGAACATGTTCAGGGGGGCTTCCAGCTTTCTTCTGTGGTACTAGTCTAAGCATTGATCCTTACCATAGATTAAGGAGGAAGGAAAGGGGGATACCTAGTCAGTTGTACAACTGAATGTATTCAACTGAAATGTGTCTTCCTCGTTTAACCCAACCCCTCTAGGTTAACACATTCTTTGTTAGTCATTTTTATACATTTTCTAAGCAATCCACTAAGAGAATCGTTCAAATTTTAGAGTAATGGACCATGTATTTCATTTTAACAAGTAATGATTTGTAATTGTTAGATAGATATAAATGTTAGATTAAGTTATGACTTACATTTAGTATTTGTGATTGAAATGTTAATTGTATTTTCACACTTAAGAATACTGAATGTTGCATCTGGGGGGGAAATAAATGTTACATTTGGGATTTCAGTTTTAATCTGACAGGATGACAGCATTATTTTACCCAGCCTTCCTGGCGATTGGAACATAAGCAGCAGTGCGGAGCGTGAATTGACAGAGCAACTTTACACCTGCTGGTAGCACACTAAAAACATTTATCCATGTCATTAAATGATTGCCGTAATTTTGACCGTGCTACCGTCCGCTCATTCCTTTTCCCTTGTTTTTATTTTCCTTGTATCTATGATTAATGTCTGATGTCAAACGTTAGAGTGAGCAGGCATCAGCAAACGCAAGATCATAGAGGGCCATCCAATAGCGCTCTCATCTGGATGGGAAAATTACCCTATAGGGAACTGGCTACTCACCAGAACGTTTGACTGATGTATTGTGAAACACCCGATGAATCAAGTACCCTTTCTCTGCCAAGAAAGCTCTCTGGCCTTCCAGCCAAAATTATGTCCACGGAAAAGCTTTCCGTTCTAAATGTATCGGAAGAGAATTAGGAGCATTGTATTATTCTGGCAGGTAGAACATGGCTCCCTGAAGTTAAATAAATGTCACTGATTCTATGAGGCCAAATGGCTTTTACAGGCCCCCTAATCTAGATCATGCCAGTGTAGCTGCGGATCACATGCAAGGCAGGACCGCTTGTTCAATTCCCATGTTCTGCACTTGATAAGGTCATGCACTCCCAATGATTCATTATTGGTTTTCTGTACTTGCATTATGGATCAGCACATTTGTTATTTAATAGGCTTTTTAAAATATTTAGGTTAAGGAGAGAGTAAAACAGAAAATACTTTCAAACTATCGAAGAGAAAATATTAGAAACAGTTTCCAAATGTGAATATTTTAGAAAATAGCCTCAAAATGGCTTCCTACGCAATCGATGGCACACATGAAGATTGTACAATCAACATGAGGCTGCTAAAAAAAGGTCTGGTCCTCAGCTTGTCATGGTGATGCAGGCGATGAAGGCTGATCTCTGTCTAGTGAAAGACAACCAGTGGTTGGACTCATTAATCAGTCTAAAGTTAATTAGTGAGAGAATCAGCTGGGTTCTATTAATCACTGCCCAAACTGACCTTCTGATTGTACTGTGTGTGTGTGTTTGTGTGTGTGTGTGTGTGTGTGTGTGTGTGTGTGTGTGTGTGTGTGTGTGTGTGTGTGTGTGTGTGTGTGTGTGTGTGTGTGTGTGTGTGTGTGTGTGTGTGCGTGCGTTTGTGTGACTTCTTTCTCCTCCTTTTTCTTCTCTCTTTCCGTTTACCCGTTTCTCACTTACTCACTCTCTCTCTTTTGATTTGGTTTTCAGAGACGTCGAGGCTCGGGGGTGTTCTGCGCCAACTGTCTGACCACCAAGACCTCTCTGTGGAGGAAGAATGCCAACGGGGGATATGTGTGCAACGCGTGTGGCCTCTATCAGAAGCTCCACTCGGTAAGGCTGGGGGGGGGGGCTAGGAAAAACCCAGGAGGGAGTATGTTTAAGTATGTGTATGTGTGCATGTGCCAGAGAGAGGGGAGTAACCTGCCACACCACACCAGCCCAACCACTAAAATAAAATGGTGGTTAAGTAAATCAAATCGACAGGTGTAGACCTTACCGTGAAATGCTTCCTTACAAGCCCTTAACCAACAATGCAGTTTTAAGAAAATAAATCAACTAAAGTTAAATTAAATAACACTAATAAAATAACAATAATGAGGCTACAGTGGGGAGTATTTGATACACTGCCGATTTTGCAGGTGTTCCTACTTACAAAGCATGTAGAGGTCTGTAATTTTTATCATAGGTACACTTCAACTGTGAGAGACGGAATCTAAAACAAAAATCCAGAAAATCACATTGTATGATTTTTAAGTAATTCATTTGCATTTTATTGCATGACATAAGTATTTGATACATCAGAAAAGCAGAACTTAATATTTGGTACAGAAACCTTTGTGGGGACTAAGCACGCACCCCTGAGGGGCCCCCGTGTTGAGGATTAGTGTGGCAAATGTGTTGTTGCCGATCCTTAACACCTGGGGGCGGCCCGTCAAGAATTCTAGGATCCAGTTGCAGTTGGAGGTGTTTAGTCCCAGGGTCCTTACCTGAGCAATGAGCTTTGTGGGCACTATGGTGTTGAACGCTGAGCTGTAGTAAATGAACAGCATTCTCACATAGGTGTTCCTTTTGTCCAGGTGGGAAAGGGCAGTGCGATTGAGATTGCGTCATCTGTGGATCTGTTGGGGCGGTATGCGAATTAGAGTGGGTCTAGGGTTTCCGGGATGATTGTGTTGATGTGAGTCATGACCAGACTTTCAAAGCACTTCATGGCTACCGACATGAGTGCTACAAGGCAGTAATCATTTAGGCAGGTTACCTTCGCTTTCTTGGTCACAGGGACTATAGTGGTCTGCTTGAAACATGTATGTATTTCAGACTCGGTCAGAGAGAGGTTGTAAATGTCAGTGAAGACACTTGCCAGTTGGTCCGCGCATGCTCTGAGTACACTTTCTGGTAATCCTTCTGGCCCTGCGGCCTTGTGAATGTTGACCTCTTTAAAGGTCTTGCTCACATTGGCTACTGAGATCGGGATCACACAGTCGTCCGGAACAGCTGGTACTCTCATGCATGCTTCAGTGTTGCTTGCCTCAAAGCGAGGTAGGCTTCCGTCACTGGGCAGCTCGCGGCTGAGTTTCACTTTGTAGTCCGTAGTAGTTCGCAAGCCCTGCCACACCGACGAGCGTCAGAGCCGGTGTAGTATGATTCAATCTTAGTCCTGTATTGATGCTTTGCCTGTTTGATGGTTTGTCTGAGGGCATAGCTGGATTTATTATAAGCGTCTGGATTAGTGTCCCACTCCTTGAAAGCGGCAGCTCTAGCCTTTAGCTCGGTGCGGATGCTGCCTGTAATCCATGGTTTCTGGTTGGGTTATGTACGTACGGTCACTGTGGGGACTACGTCGTCGATGGACTTATTGATGAAGCCGGTGTCTGAGGTGGTATACTCCTCAATGCCATTAGATGAATCCCGGAACATATTCCAGTCTGTAATAGCTAAACAGTCCTATAGCGTAGCATCCATGTCATCTGACCACTTCCGTATTGAGCGAGTCACTGAGACTTCCTGCTTTAGTTTCTGCTTGTAAGCAGAAATCAGGAAGATAGAATTATTGTCAGATTTGCCAAATTGGGGGGGGGCTTTGTACTCGTCTTTGTGTGTGGAGATTTGGGACTTGTCTGGGAGCAACATTATCTCCTTCCTGTCAGACTCATTAAAGATAAAATCTTTGTCGTGTTCGAGGTGAGTAATCGCTGTTCTGATATCCAGAAGCTCTATTCGGTCATAAGAGACGGTAGCATCAACTTTATGTACAAAATAAGTTACAAACAATTAGGAAAAAAACTCACAAAATAGCACAATTGGTTAGGAGCCCATAAAACGGCAACCATCCCCTCCGGCGCCATTCCTTGATAAGTGTTAGCAGGACACTGTAGCTGTTCCACCCTGTCCACCCCACTTCCTCCCTGGGTGACCGGTGCGCCTCTCAGGGCCTGGGGGAGGATGGGATAAGTGGGTCCACTGTGCCCTCTAACCCCTAAAAGCTGAAACCCCCATAAAGTTCACACATGCTCCTCTCACAGATATGCAGGCTTACCCATCATATGTCTATCAGTGAAGGCTCCTCAGAGGAGGACCATTCTACTCAGTGATATCATTTTCTTTTTTAGATATAGTGAAACAACAAAAGTATTTTTTAGATAAACCTATACTAAAAATATTCACTTCATCAAATAAATTATTAAATCAAACTGTTTTGTGATGAAGGTCTACAGTAGCCTCAACAGCACTTTGTAGGGTAGCACCATGGTGTAGCTGGTGGAGAGCTGTTTTCTGTCCTCCTCTGAGTACATTGACTTCAATACAAAACCTAGGAGGCTCATGGTTCTCGCCCCCTTCTATAGACTTGCACAGTAATTATGATGACTTCCGGAGGACGTCCTCCAGCCAATCAGAGCTTTTGCAGCATGAACTGACATGTTGTCCACCCAATCAAAGGGTCAGAGAATGAATCTAATACTATTTTTCTGGATCTGTGAGTATCTTCCTAATACTGCTCTGCATGCATTAGTTGGTGTTTTACGGTGTACACGGAGGATGTTTTTGTAGAATTACTATTTTGGTGTTTGTTCCATTTTGTGAATTCTTGGTTGGTGAGCGGACCCCAGACATTACTACCACAAAGGGCAATGGGTTCTATAACCGATTCAAGTGTTTTTAGCCAGATCCTAATTGGGATGTTGAATTTTATGTTCCTTTTGATGGTGTAGAAGATCCTTCTTGCCTTGTCTCTCAGATCCTTCACAGCTTTGTGGAAGTTACCTGTGGAGCTGATGTTTAGGCCGAGGTATGTATAGTTTTCTGTGTGCTCTAGGGCAACGGTGTCTAGATGGAATTTGTGTTCCTGGCAACTGGACCTTTTTTGGAACCCTGTTATTTTTGTCTTACTGAGATTTACTGTCAGGGCCCAGGTCTGACAGAATCTGTGCAGAAGATCTAGGTGCTGCTCTATTCCCTCCTTGGTTGGGGACAGAAGCACCAGATCATCAGCAAACAGTAGACATTTGACTTCAGATTCTAGTAGGGTGAGGCCGGGTGCTGCAGACTGTTCTAGTGCCCTCGCCAATTTGTTGATGTATATGTTGAAGAGGGTGGGGCTCAAGCTGCATCCCTGTCTCACCCACAGCCCTGTGTAAAGAAAGGTGTTTTTTGCCAATTTTAACCACACACTTGTTGTTTGTGTACATGGATTTTATAATGTCATATGTTTTTTCCATCAATTTGTAAAGCAGACTCTCATACCAAATTGAGTCAAAAGCTTTTTTGAAATCAACAAAGCATGAGAAGACTTTGCTTTTGCTTTGTTTGTTCAGGCAATTAGGGTGTGCAGGGTGAATACGTTGTCTGTCGTATGGTAATTTGGTAAAAAGCCAATTTGACATTTGCTCAGTACATTGTTTTTACTCTCTCCTCTCTCTCTCTCTCCTCTCTCTCTCTCTCTCTCCTCTCTCTCTCTCCCTCTCTCCCAATCCGTTCACACATTCACTTAGTCAAAAGCTGTGACCTCGTGCTCTCGCTCTCTCTCAGTCCCGCTCTCTCCCTCTCTCCCAATCTGTTCACACATTCATTTACATTTAAGTCATTTAGCAGACGCTCTTATCCAGAGCGACTTACAAGTACATACATTCATACTTTTTTTTTTTGTACTGGTCCCCCGTGGGAATCGAACCCACAACCCTGGCGTTGCAAGTGCCATGCTCTACCAACTCAGCCACACGGGGCCATTCACTTAGTCAAAAGCTGTGACCTCGTGCTCTCGCTCTCTCTCAGTCCCGCTCTCTCTCCTCTCTCTCTCTCGCTCTCTCCCCCATCTGTTCACACATTCACTCAGTCAAAGGCTGTGACCTTGCTCGCTCGCTTCTCTCTCCTTTTCTCTCTCTCTTGCTATCTCTAGCTATCTATATGTCTGTCTGTCTGTCTGTCTCTGTCTGTCTGTCTGTCTGTCTCTCCCTCTCTCTCTCTCTCTCTCTCTCCCTACATTCACTCTTTCCCTCAGTCAAAGGTTGTGACCTCGCTCGCTCGCTCTCTCCTCTCTCGCTCTATCTCTAGCTATCTATCTCTCTATCTCTCGCTCTCCTAATCCGTTCGCACATTCCCTCATTCAAAGGCTGTGACCTCACCTTGTGGTGACACTGATGCAGAAAGAGGCATCATGGGAATGTAACATGGGAACGTAAGGATCATAATGATGTACAGTAGATATGCCTCTATCCATTTGGGGTTGTGCTCAGTGGAATTTGTCATTGAAATGGGAGTTTGATTTTAGTAAAATGATGGAAAGTCCCTTTTTTGTGGACTTGAAATTGAGGATGAGATGGCTCAATATTTTAGATTGAATGTGTAGTTTGTTTCTCTCTCCCGAAGAGATGTCCATTGTGTTACGGACTTCATCATGTTATTCTGAAATAAGTCAACTTACTTAATCATTGAAGGACTTTACAACTGGTCCTATCTATACTTCTTTTAGAGTTCATTTTTGGTTTTGAATACACAAGCTGTAGATTATTTTATTAAACCACCATGGGCTGGAACTTTCCAAGACATACTGCTCAATGCTCTTTGAAATTAAATAGTGTCTGGGCAAACATATGGGTAAGCAAATGTGACATCATGTGAGGAATTACCGCTCGGAAACAAGAAGGCCTTTGTCTGCGCACTTCACTCATTTTGATGTTTAATCTCAGTAATTCAGTTATGACTCGGGTAGAGTCCACAGAGTCCGCCAGTCCTTTTAAGCCCAGTGTGCAGTGTTCTAGGCTGTGTTGCCCGGCCTGAAGGCGACTGGGCCGACTGCCTGGGTGGCGGGTGGATCTATACAGGAGGCTCCCTGAGTCGGTGTGGTCGACTGGGCCAGAGAGAGAGCGACAAGCTTCAGAGAGCCCTTTCACTGGCCAGGCCACATGGTGGTCTAAACCAGCTCCAGACCAGCAAACCAGGCCTACCACAGTGAAAGAGATGGAGAGAGAGAGAAATAGAGAGAAAGAGAGAGAGAGAATTGACAGAGGGAGAGAGACGGAGGGTGAAAGAGAGAGACAGGCTCCAGAGAGCCCTGTTACAAGAGGTCCTTTCACTGGCAGGGCCACCTGGTGGTCTAAACCAGCTCCAGACCAGCAGACTAGGCCTACCACAGTCAAAGAGAGAAAGAGAGAGAGAAATAGACACAGAGAGAGAGAGATGGAAATAATTAATTTTAAAAACTGAGCAAACTAGAATGCTATTTGGCCCTAAACAGAGAGTACACAGTGGCAGAATACCTGACCACTGTGAATGACTCAAACTTAAGGAAGCCTTTACCTATGTACAGACTCAGTGAGCATAGCCTTGCTATTGAGAAAGGCCACCGAAGGCAGACCTGGCTCTCAAGAGAAGGTTATGGTTATGTGCACACTGCCCACAAAATGAGGTGGAAAATGAGCTGCACTTCCTAACCTCCTGCCAAATGTATGACCAAATTAGAGACACATATTTCCCTTAGATTACACAGATCCACAAAGAATTAGAAAACAAACCCAATTTTGATAAACTCCCATATCTACTGGGTGAAATACCACAGTGTTCCATCATAGCAGCAAGATTTGTGACCTGTTGCCACAAGAAAAGGGCAACCAGTGAAGAACAAACAGGATTGTAAATACAACCCATGTTTATTATTTTCCCTTTTGTACTTTAACTATTAGCACATCGTTACAATACTGTATAAGTACATAATATGACATTTGAAATGTCTTTGTTCTTTTGGAACCTCTGTAAGTGTAATGTTTACTGTTCATTTTTATTGTTTATTTCACTTTTATTTATTATCTACCTCACTTGCTTTGGCAATGTTAACATATGTTTCCCATGACAATAAAGCCCTTGAATTGCGAGAGAGAGAGGGAGAGAGTTTTTCCAGAGATCACACACTCTGCTGACCCTTGTTACGTTAGATAGAACCTCACTCACTGTAGACTTCCTGTAGGTAGCTCGGCACGGCTGGGGTTTTGTGTTATGAAAGATTGTGTGAAAAGAAAGATTGTGTGTCTCTGTGTATCGTATCTTATGTTTAAGTAACACATGCAAATTATACATTTTGATGGATTGATTGAAAAACTTTACGTGTCGTAATGTTCTTATAACTGATACAGATTAGTGCTTATTATATAGCAATACAGATGTAAGATCTTAATTTGATCACTATTTTCTTTCTGACAATTTTATTGCACAGCAGAAATTGCAAACTTGTAGTGTATTTGAATTTTAAAAGGCTTCTAAAGTTTGTAATTTCCACTATGAGATTTCAGACTTGATTTGTCCTCCCTACAAAAATGTCCATTAATTATAATCCACATAATAAATTATATTTCAGTTCCTGCTGGATTATTTTCCTGCTGTAGCAAACTGGCTCACATTAAGATCTGATATCTGTATATATTATGTTTGTGCACCAGCATAATTTCTTATTTTTATGATTCACTATTAAGTTGTTGTTACAGCAATCCACCATTAGACATGTTGGAAATGACTGTGGTTGACGCCACTCTAACTCAGTCTGCATCCCCAATAGCACCCTATTCCCTATATAAATCCCTATATATTGGGGATACAACTCACTGATACTCTGCTCATCTGTGACTCTGGTCTCTGGTCTCCTCTTGACATGCATGTCTTCTAGTTATGTGTTGCTAGTTGTTACTTCTCCTAGCTAAACTCAGCAAAAAAAGAAACATCCCTTTTTCAGGACCCTGTCTTTCAAAGATAACTAATAAAAATCCAAATAACTTCACAGATCTTCATTGTAAAGGGTTTAAACACTGTTTCCCATGCTTGTTCAATGAACTATAAACAATTAATGAACATGCACCTGTGGAACGGTCGTTAAGACACTAACAGCTTACAGACGGTAGGCAATTAAGGTAACAGTTATGAAGACTTAGGACACTAAAGGGGCCTTTCTACTGACTCTGAAAAACACACCAAAAAAATGCCCAGGGTCCCTGCTCATCTGTGTGAACGTTCCTTAGACATGCTGCAAGGAGGCATGAGGACTGCAGATGTGGCCAGGGCAATAAATTGCACTGTCCGTACTGTGTTTCGCCTAAGACAGCGCTACAGGGAAACAGGGCGGACAGCTGATCGTCCTCGCAGTGGCAGACCACGTTTAACAACACCTGCACACGATTAGTACAACCTAACATTACACCTGCGGGACAGGTACAGGATGGCAACAACAACTGCCCAAGATACACCAGGAATATCCCAATTGTCTGGGGCGGTGTGTCACAGCATCAGCGGTCTGAGCTTGTTGTCATTGCAGGCAATCTCAATGCTGTGCGTTACAGGGAAAACATCCTCCTCCCTCATGTGGTACCCTTCCTGCAGGCTCATCCTGACATGACCCTCCAGCATGACAATGCCACCAGCCATACTGCTCGTTCTGTGCGTGATTTCCTGCAAGACAGGAATGTCAGAGTTCTGCCATGGCCAGTGAAGAAGATAAATTACTTGGAGAGGATTCTAATTAATGACTTGGAGAGGAGAGGATTCTAATAAATGTCTTGGAGAGGATTCTAATAAATGACTTGGAGAGGATTCTAGTTAATGACTTGGAGAGGAGAGGATTCTAATTAATGACTTGGAGAGGAGAGGATTCTAATAAATGACTTGGAGAGGATTCTAATAAATGACTTGGAGAGGATTCTAATAAATTACTTGGAGAGGATTCTAATAAATGACTTGGAGAGGATTCTAATAAATTACTTGGAGAGGATTCTAATAAATGTATTGGAGAGGATTCTAATAAATGACATGGAGAGGATTCTAATAAATATCTTGGGGAGGATTCTAATAAATGTCTTGGAGAGGATTCTAATAAATGTCTTGGGGAGGATTCTAATAAATGTATTGGAGAGGATTCTAATAAATGACTTGGAGAGGATTCTAATAAATGACTTGGAGAGGATTCTAATAAATGTCTTGGAGAGGTTTCTAATAAATGACTTGGAGAGGAATCTGATGAATGACTTGGAGAGGAGAGGATTCTAATAAATGTCTTGGAGAGGATTCTAATAAATGTCTTGGAGAGGATTCTAATAAATGTCTTGGAGAGGATTCTAATAACTGACTTGGAGAGGATTCTAATAAATGTCTTGGAGAGGAGAGGATTCTAATAAATGTCTTGGAGAGGATTCTAATAACTGACTTGGAGAGGATTCTAATAAATGTCTTGGAGAGGAGAGGATTCTAATAAATTACTTGGAGAGGATTCTAATACATGTCTTGGAGAGGAGAGGATTCTAATAAATGTCTTGGGGAGGATTCTAATAAATGACTTGGAGAGGATTCTAATAAATGTCTTGGAGAGGATTCTAATAAATGTCTTGGAGAGGAGAGGATTCTAATAAATGTCTTGGAGAGGATTCTAATAAATGACTTGGAGAGGAGAGGATTCTAATAAATGTCTTGGGGAGGATTCTAATAAATGTCTTGGAGAGGATTCTAATAAATGACTTGGAGAGGATTCTAATAAATGTATTGGAGAGGAGAGGATTCTAATAAATGTCTTGGGGAGGATTCTAATAAATGACTTGGAGAGGATTCTAATAAATGTCTTGGGGAGGATTCTAATAAATGTCTTGGGGAGTTCCCCATCATTTTGCGCAACACTCACTCTGAGTCCAGATTGTCTGTTTTCGTGAGTTTCTTTGTTCCTCCGCTCCTCTCAGTGGGGGCTGAGTTATGGTATCTTGTTCGTTCTATCCTCACCGGAAACGACCCCGATGTTCAGCAGAATACTCTTAGAAAAAAAGGGTTCCAAAAGGGGTTTTCGGCTGTCCTCGTAGGAGAACCGTTTTTGGTCCAAGGTAGAACTCTTTTGGGTTCCATGTAGAACCCTTTGTGTAGAGAGGGCATTGTTTAACATAACGTTACATCGCTTGTCTTTTAGGAGGTCCTCAATTAATCAGGGATGATGACGTTTTCATATGCAGGCATGTTCATCTACCCGGCCAATCCCTGTCTTTCACATCTTGGCAGTGGATTTTCCAGTAGTTTTTATATAGTTTTGAGTAAAACATTTATATGCTGTACAGAAATCATTTCATAATAGCACCTCATAAACCGGTGCTGTAGTGGGCCTGTAATTTATGTCTGGACTCTTAGAACATAATAGCACCTGACAGGCAGTGAGGAGCGTAGGACCTACTGTATGTGTGAGTAGCAGCATTACTTTTGTTCTGTCTGAACAGTCTGTCTCTGTCTTTACAGATGTAAAAACTCAACGAAGTAGCAGCATTACTTTGTTCTGTCTGAAGAGTCTCTGTTTACAGTTGCCAAAGTGCACTCCTCCGTCCATCACGCCGACAGAAAACAATGAATGGCATACTCCAAAAGGTCTCCTGAACTGTTCTGAAAAGTTCTGCTGCTGACAACGGAGACGCACAGTACCTTATTATCTACGTAGTGCACTACTGTTGACCAAAGCCTTATGGGGCTCTCTATGTGCCCTGGTCAACAGTAGGGCACTATATAAGAAATAGGGTGCCATTTGGGACGCAGACAACGATGAAAGCACTAGCTTTGTGAGGAGCGAGGCAACATAGACGGTATTCATATCACAATGAGAAAGGTAGCTACATTAAAGGTTAATCACTTATCCACTTATGGAGTCTGGAAATACCAAGGCTTTTGTATTGTGTAGGCCTTTGTGTACGGTAGATGATGCCAGGGAGAGATGTCTTATGCATGACACAGGCTCCGGTTCACCACAGCAGGGGACCACCGACCTAACGCTCTAAACAGAAACAGCAACCGTGTGGAAATAGATGCATGATGCAACAAGTGAGCAGGTGAAGGGTTGTTTTAGATGGAACATCCTGTAAGAGAGGTAATTATGAGCTATTGTAGAAAGTCAAATAAAAGGTCAAGATGGTGGCAGAATGAAGATGACCTTTCTTCTGTCTGCGTCTTCCACCCACCTTCCTTTGTCTATGGCATTACACTGTCAATCTGTTGGCTAAACATGTCCTGAACTTTTACTAGACTTGGATCTCTGCAGAAAAATGAGAGAGAGAGACCTGGGCCCTGGTAGTAAACCCCAAAAATACAAAAAAAATATGATTTTCCAGAGAAGATCCAGATCTCAGGGAATTAGACCAAAGTTCTCAATTGGTACAAAAATATATAGAGTACTGCACACACTACAATTACTTAGGTTTAAAAATAAGCTCTGGACGCCTTAATGAAGCAGT
The DNA here is from genome assembly GCF_016432855.1 of Salvelinus namaycush. Classification (NCBI taxonomy): domain Eukaryota; kingdom Metazoa; phylum Chordata; class Actinopteri; order Salmoniformes; family Salmonidae; genus Salvelinus; species Salvelinus namaycush. Next base: position 6,226,108 of record NC_052333.1, read on the forward strand.
GAATGATCTGCGAGAGAAAGCACACAGGGCATTCTACGCCATTAAAAACTCATTCAAATTGAAATACCTACATTGCTGCCTGCCATAAGATGAGGGACAGTGATTGATAAACCAACCAACCTGCAAATGTCCTCTATGCCATTGTTATTGTTATTGTTCATTGTATGGTTATTTTCACCCTTGATTATTGTTGTTGCAGTTGTCCCGTTGACAATATTGATTATTACTATTTCAATGATGTTAATATTGTAAATCTCCAAAGTTGCTTTGGCAATATGTATATTGTTACATCGTGCCATCATTCAATTTAATTTAATTGCGAGAGAGACACACATAGAGAGACGAATTGAGACAAAGACACACAGAGAGAGAGAGAGAGAGAGAGAGAGAGAGAGAGAGAGAGAGAGAGAGAGAGAGAGAGAGAGAGAGAAGACACACACACAGACAGACAGACAGACACAGACACACAGCGAGAGTCAGAGAGACACAGAGAGAGAGAGAGAGAGAGAGAGAGACAGAGAGAGAGAGAGAGAGAGAGAGAGACAAAGAGAGAGAGAGAGAGAGACACACAGAGAGAGAGAGAGAGACACAGAGAGACAAAGAGACACACAGAGAGAGCCAGAGAGAGAGAGAGACAGATTTGAAATGTCTTTATTCTTTTGGAACCTTTGTGCGTGTAATGTTTACTGTACATTTTATTGTTTATTTCACTTTTGTTTATTATCTACTTCACCTGCTTTGGCAATGTTAACATATGTTTCCCATGCCAATAAAGCCCTTAAATTGATTTGAATTGAGAGAAAGACAGAGACAGAGAGAAGGGAGGACAAAGAGCGTCCATGGCTGTGTGGGTTCATAATGTTCCGGTCAGTAGAGGGCACTCTTTCTTTCTTCTGGTCTGACTCATCCTCTGCTTCTCCTCCTGCTCCAGACAGACAGCCTTGACAGCTGGCTGAGAGAGAAAGAAAGATAGAGAGGGAGATAGTGAGAGAGAGAGAGAGAGAGAGAGAGAGAGAGAGAGAGAGAGAGAGTGAGAGAGAGAGAGAGAGAGAGAGACGGTGATGGTCCGGGCCTAAACCACACAAAAACAACACTTGACACTATGGTTGTCCTCTAGGTTACAGAGTGCTGGTAGTCCCATTCACCAAACGACCAGGTGTGAAACAGGGAAGAGACTCAGGGGGTATGTTAATTTGGCATAGAGCAGACCCAACTCACTCTATTAAATTAGTCAAAACAGGAACATTTTACATCTGGCTAGAAAGGAATAAGAAAATTATTCTCAACAGAGAAAAATGTCCTCATACTTTAACGATGACAGCTTCTCCATCCTAGAGGGGAGATCAACCATTTCCAGGCCCAAGAACATGTACTAATCTGTGGTGACCTAAATGCCAGAACTGGACAAGAACCTGACACCCTCAGCACACAGGGGGACAAACACCAACTTGGAGGTGACAGCATTCCCTCCCCCATATGCCCCCTTAGACACAACTACGACAACATAACCAACAAAAATGGGTCACAACTTCTGCAGCTCTGTCAGACGCTGGGTATGTACCTTGTCAATGGTAGACTTCGATGGGACTACTACGGTAGATACACCTATAGCTCATCTCTTGTAGTAGTACTGTAGACTACTTTATCACTGACCTCAACCCAGAGTCCCTTAGAGCATTCACAGTCAGTCCACTGACAACATCACACTCTACTTCAACAGAGGTATACTCAATCATGAGTAGGGATGGGTGCCAAAACCCAGTATTAAACGGGCCCCGAGGCTAAATTATCGGTTCTGCTTTCGGTACTGAAGAAATTAAGATTTCCTATTTATTATTGCTACATAAACGTTATCTTGCACATTTTGTCTCACCAACCGTTTCTAATTTGCAATATGATTAAGACATTCGTCTATGATGCTTTGTCACTATTACCAATCCAGAAGAGAGATCTCTCTCGCGCGGAGCCTGTGTCTCTCACACGCTACAGCACACACACACACACACACACACACACACACGCACATGCACACGCACACGCACACACACGCATACACACACACACAAGAAAGACCCTGCTGTTAATTAGTGACGTTGGAGGAGAGAACTAAACGTTCAGAAGTGTGGTTACACTTTACCAGAGTCGATGCTGACAATGCTCGTTACCACAAGTACAACAATACTTTTTCTTGTAAGGGTGGAAAACACGAGCAATCTGTCCAAACATCTATGGAAAGTGCATCATGTACAGGCAGAGAAATGCACAGTTTTCGACTGGCTAGTAGTTCATCCCTCGTTGTCTGATCTCCGTTAGGTATGTATGCTAGCAGCCTAGAGCCCACACACACAGAGTTAACTAGATTATGTGAACATGGGTTCATGATCAAAAGGAACCATTAGCCAGCTGATTGTTTAGCTATGGGCGCGTTCAGAAATTCAATCACCCATTTAAAGATTTTGCAACTTTTTTGTTAAAGTTGCAGCTACAATGAACCAACCCACTCCTCCCTCTAATACCGCTGGTCCAAGCCTAAGACAAGCCCAAACCCCTTCACGCTGGCAGCTAGTGGGAGGATGACTGAGGAGAGGGTGAATGAGTGCCACCTAGCCGTGACCAAGTTCATAGTGAAAGGCCTACACCCCTTTGCAACAGTGGAGTCCAAGGGCTTTAGGTAACAGTCTATATTGAGTTGTATTCATGTTTAGGATATAGTTGTATAAAAGGGTTGTATGTTAGTCCCATCACTCCACAATACAACACACAACAACACAAACATTCAATAATGATAATTCAACACATGAAAACTATGTATTTTGTTTACTGTAGAGAGATGAGCAAGGCCCTCACCCCCAAATATACCTCTCCCTCCAGGAGTTACTTCCTACCTGGTAGGGTGTAGAAAAGGTCAATGTGATCACTGAGCTGAAGGACGTGCCAAAGCTGGACATCACATCAGACGGGTGGACCAGCCTTTGTCCGGACCACTATCTCACTGTTACAGTGCACTACACAAGCCAGGGCAGTGTAAAACAGAAGGTCCTTCACACCAGGACAGTGTAAAACAGAAGGTCCTCCACACCAGGGCAGTGTAAAACAGAAGGTCCTTCACACCAGGGCAGTGTAAAACAGAAGGTCCTCCACACCAGGACAGTGTAAAACAGAAGGTCCTCCACACCAGGGCAGTGTAAAACAGAAGGTCCTCCACACCAGGACAGTGTAAAACAGAAGGTCCTCCACACCAGGACAGTGTAAAACAGAAGGTCCTCCACACCAGGACAGTGTAAAACAGAAGGTCCTTCACACCAGGGCAGTGTAAAACAGAAGGTCCTCCACACCAGGGCAGTGTAAAACAGAAGGTCCTTCACACCAGGACAGTGTAAAACAGAAGGTCCTTCACACCAGGGCAGTGTAAAACAGAAGGTCCTCCACACCAGGGCAGTGTAAAACAGAAGGTCCTCCACACCAGGGCAGTGTAAAACAGAAGGTCCTCCACACCAGGACAGTGTAAAACAGAAGGTCCTTCACACCAGGACAGTGTAAAACAGAAGGTCCTCCACACCAGGACAGTGTAAAACAGAAGGTCCTCCACACCAGGACAGTGTAAAACAGAAGGTCCTCCACACCAGGGCAGTGTAAAACAGAAGGTCCTTCACACCAGGGCAGTGTAAAACAGAAGGTCCTCCACACCAGGGCAGTGTAAAACAGAAGGTCCTTCACACCAGGGCAGTGTAAAACAGAAGGTCCTCCACACCAGGACAGTGTAAAACAGAAGGTTCTTCACACCAGGACAGTGTAAAACAGAAGGTCCTCCACACCAGGGCAGTGTAAAACAGAAGGTCCTCCACACCAGGGCAGTGTAAAACAGAAGGTCCTCCACACCAGGGCAGTGTAAAACAGAAGGTCCTTCACACCAGGGCAGTGTAAAACAGAAGGTCCTCCACACCAGGGCAGTGTAAAACAGAAGGTCCTCCATACCAGGGCAGTGTACAAATCACAAACTGGTCAAGTAGTGTCAGAGGAGCTCTCAGACATTCTGGAAGAGTTTGAGACAGAGCCAAGCAAGATTGTAGCTGTGACTGTTGATAATACTGTTAATATGGATGTTGCCATCAAGAGGCTACACATCCTAAAAATAGGATGCTTTGCACACACACTGAATCTGGCAGCGCGGAAAATCTACTAAATGACTTCCATTGATAAATGGGCAGCCTGAATCAGAGCAGTGGCCGTGTGGTTCCAGAGATCCTCGATGTCCAAAACAGTCTTGAAGGAAAAGCAGCAGCTCCTTGGTAAGAAGCCAGTTCAATCTATTAAAGTATTATTTTGAAATTCTCACATTTAACAATTTAATTCAATATTCAAGTGTGCGGTAATTAAATGTATGTTGTTTTTTGTTTTTTCAGGCCTTCCGCAACACTCACTTATCCTTGATGTCAAGACCAGATGGAACTCTATCTAATGATGGAGAGATTCATGGAGCCGTATCCAGCCACCCAAGCAGCAGCTGAGGAGTTTGTCCAGCTCATGAGAATCCTCTATACATCCACACTGTGTGTGTCATGTGAATAGAATGCCCCCCGTGGACAGATCAAACCCATCCTCCACAAACTGGAAGAGCACTTCACTGTGAAGCATGAAGTTACAACGTTTGTGGTAACCATCAAAGAGAAGGTGTTGGAGAACCTCTGAGGCCACAGCAATGGACCCCAGATTTAAAGAGAGGCCGGTGAGTGACGCCATCTGGGACAGGCTGAGGAAAGCAACTGTTGAGGCCAATGTGACCGGAGCAACACCAGGGCTGTCACAGGAGCCGGAGCAGACAGACACAGAGCACCAGCAACAGGAGGAGGAGCCTGAAGGAGATGGAGAGGAAATTGAGGAGACAGTCCCTCCATTGTACAAAACAAGGAGTGCCTTGGAGGAGCTGTTCTCAGAGAAGGACAGGGAGTTGAGGTTGACGATCCAACAGGACACCTCGTCCCTCACCCTCAGTGAGCCTGTTGACCTAGAGGTCGACCTCTACAAAAGCCTGCCTCCCATCCCCATGGCTGAAGATCCTGTGCTGTAGTGGTGGTGGGAGAAGAGAGCTACTCTGCCCATCCTCACAAACATTTCAACAAGCTACCTCTGTGCTCAAGCCTCCTCCACCCCTAGCAATAGGGTATTTTTGACTGCAGGGAACGCAATAAGCCAGGAGAGGTCCCGACTTCTGCCAGAGAAGGCAAATATGTTGATCTTTCTCCATAAGAACTGCTAAGAACTGTTAGGCCTTCTGCAGCCTACCTGCAGGCCCCACCCGTGTTGTTCTATACCACTGTCTTTTCTTTTGCAGGAAAATATGGTTTATTTAATTTGTTTTACATTTCCATCATCACAACATTAGAGTCTATAATAGTGATTTGATCAAAACATTGCTTTTTCTTTTGCTGTAAATAAATGTTTCTTTTATTTATTTCAGAACATTTCAGAACATTTCAGAAAATAAAGCAATGTTGATTCTGTTCTTAATTTGTTTCGTTTTTTTCTCGTAAGAAAAATAACCGAGAAGAATTGTCACGGCCGTTGTAAGGAGGAGACCAAGGTGCAGCGTGGTATGCGTACATTCTTCTTTATTTAAGAATGAACACTGAACAAAACTAACAAAATAACAAAACGAACCGTGACGCTAATATGAGTAGTGCAGACAGGCAAGTAAACATAGAACAAGAACCCACAAACACCAAAGGGAAAATGGCTACCTAAATATGATCCCCAATCAGAGACAACGATAAACAGCTGCCTCTGATTGGGAACCATATCAGGCCACCATAGACATACAAATCACCTAGACCTACAAAAACCCTAGACATACAAAAAAACCTAGACATACAAAAAAACCTAGACAATACAAAAAAACCTAGACAATACAAAAAAAACTAGACAATACAAAAACTAACGTACCCACCCTAGTCACACCCCGACCTAACCAAAATATAAAGAAAACAGAGATATCTCAGGTTAGGGCGTGACAAGAATACCGTTAAAGTACCAGATCGATAAGCAGTATTGGTAAAATCTTAATGATACCCATCCCTAATCATGAGTCATCAAAGCCAAAGGAACTGCATAATATTTATACATTCTATAGATGGAAGGAAAGTAGTGTGGAAATCTACCAAAAATCTATTAGGCAACAACAAATTCAATCCCTTCTAGACAATTTCATGGACAAATGTTTCACTGTAATAGTGAAGGTGTAAACTTAGCAGTGGAAAACCTAAACATTATGACCTCTCAGCTTCCCTATCAAATCAAAACATTTCAAGCTGACAACTTAAGAAAATGAACAACAATGACAAATGGTTTGATGAAGAAGGCAAAAAACCTAAAAAAGAAATTGAGCAACCTGTACAAACAAAAGCATAGAGACCCAGGAAAACTGAGGCTACGCCTTCACTGTGGTGAATCACTTAAACAGAAATACTCTACGGGAATAAAGGAACAGCACGTCAGAAATCAGCTCAATGTTGTTGAAGAATCCATAGAATCAAATCACTTCTTGGAAAATTGGAAAACACTAAACAAACAACAACACGAAGAATTATCAATCCAAAATGGAGATGTATGGGTAAACCACTTCCAATCTTTTTGTCTCTATAACAAAGAACAAACAGCAAAAACATATACATGATCAAATACAAATCTTAGAATCAACTATTAAAGACTGCCAGAACCCACTGGATTCTCCAATTACATTGAATGAACTACAGGACAAAATACAAACACTCCAACCCAAAAAGGCCTATGGGGTTGATGTTATCCTAAATTAACTGATAAAATATACATACAATAAATTCCAATTGGCTATACTTAAACTCTAACATCCTTAGCTCTGGCATCTTCCCCAATATTTGCAACTAAGGACAGATCACCCCAATCCACAAAGTGGAGACAAATTTGACCCCAATAACTACCGTGGGATATGCGTCAACAGCAACCTTGGGAAAATCCTGCCTTATCATTAACAGCAGATTCGTACATTTCATCAGCGAAAACAATGTACTGAGCAAATGTCAAATTGGCTTTGTACCAAATTACCGTACGACAGATCACGTATTCACCCTGCACACCCTAACTGACAAACAAACAAACCAAAACAAAAGCAAAGTCTTCTCATGCTTTGTTGATTCCAAAAAAACTTTTGATTCAATTTGGCATGACGGTCTGCTATACAAATTTATGGAAATTGGTGTTTGTGGAAAAACTTAAAACATTATAAAATCCATGTAAACAGCAAGCGTGTGGTTAAAATTGGCAAAAAACACACATTACTTTCCACAGGACGATGGGGTGAGACAGGGATGCAGCTTAAGCCCCACCCTCTTCAACATATACATCAACAAATTGGCGAGGACACTAGAACTGTCTGCAGCACCCGGCCTCACCCTACTAGAATCTGAAGTCAAATGTCTACTGTTTGCTGATGATCTGGTGCTTCTGTCACCAACCAAGGAGGGCCTACAGCAGCACCTAGATCTTCTGCACAGATTCTGTCAGACCTGAACCCTGACAGTAAATCTCAGTAAGACAAAAATAATGGGGTTCCTAAAAAGGTCCAGTTGCCACAAATACAATTTCCATCTAGACACCGTTGCCCAAGACCACACAAAAAACTATACATACCTCGGCCTAAACATCAGCACAGGTAACTTCCACAAAGCTGTGAAGGATCTGAGAGACAAGGCAAGAAATGCCTTCTATGCCAACAAAAGGAACATAAAAAAACATACCAATTAGGATCTGGCTAAAAATACTTGAATCAGTTATAGAACCCATTGCCCATTATAGAATTCACAAAATGGGACAAACACCAAATTGAGACTATGCAGGCAGAATTCTGCTAAAATATCCTCAGTGTACAATGTAAAACGCTAAATAATGCATGCAGAGCAGAATTAGGCCGATACCCGCTAATTATCCAAATCCAGAAAAGAGCCGTTAAATTCTACAACCACCTAAAAGGAAGTGATTGCCAAACCTTCCATAACAAAGCCATCACCTACAGAGAGATGAACCTGGAGAAGAGTCCCAACGAAATCATGAGACAACAAAAAGATAATTACTTGACACAAAAAACTGCGCAAAGTAGAATGCTTTTTGCACCTAAACAGAGAGCACAGTACACCGTGGCAGAATACCTGACCACTGTGACTGATCCAAAATTAAGACATTTTTGACTATGTACAGACTCAGTGAGCAGAGCCTTGCTATTGAGAAAGGCTGCCGTAGGCAGACTTAGCTCTCAGGAGAAGACAGGCTATGTGCATATTGCCCACAAAATTAGGTGGTAACTGAGCCGCACTTCCTAACCTCCTACCAAATATATGACCAAATTAGAGACACATATTTCCCTCAGATTACACAGACCCACAAAGAATTCAAAAATAAATTCACTTGTGATAAACTCCCATATCTATTGGGTGATCAGTGTTCAATCACATCAGCAACATTTGTGACCTGTTGCCACAAGAACAAACACCATTGTAAATACAACCTTTTCATAAAGAAACTGATAAAACACACAGCTGCTAAATCAAGGTGACTTACAAAGATGAGGACCAAGAGAGGGAGTGCAGTGATGTATTATCCACAACTAAAGAATCATTGTGGAATCTGAAAAGACACATATCCCCAAAGCATGATGGTGTACTTACTACATGCACATGCTAAAAGAAAGGAATGAGGTGGGTAGCTAATTAAGTGTGTCATTGTACCAAAGTATTTATAAACAAAAATCAGATCTCTTAAACGTTTCATAAATTTTTGTTCTATTATCTATACAATAGGCCATAATTGTTTTTGGCCCAATAGGCCTGGCATTTTCCAACGTTCAAGGAGCTTTCCGATTTGATTGGGTTATTTTGCCTTAAAAACTTTAGGCCTACCTATAGAAAAATGTAAAAACAACTATGCATCTCTGCCCAGCCTGGCAAGAGTGGCCTAAAGGGTGTTTAGCATCCCCAGTAGCTCTGCAAGTGTGGAGAGGATATTCCCCGCTGCTGGCTGGCTCTCCAGACACCATCGCATGAGCCTGAAGCCACAGACTGGACAAACTCGTGTTTCTAAAAATGTATTTAAAGATAGACTGAGCCTAATAAGACATGTTTTATTTAATTTGTATTTCATTCTAAGTAGGCTAAGTCACAGCCTGTATGCACAATTTATAGACTATAATGATTTAATACAAAGAAATGTTGTTTAAATTCTGAGGGTCTAATGGACTGCCTACCATCCTAGTGTGTCACACTCACAATGTGTTTCTTTGTAGGCTATAGCCTTGAAATAATTGAAATCATATAGCCTTCTTAGACTCAGTCTGTCTCCTGACCTATTTAGAGTGTTTATATGCTGTTTAATATGACATGTAGCCTATTTAAAATGGTGAGCGCTTCTTACATTCACCTTTTCATGTTTATTCAAATACTTTTCATTCAAATCATATGGTTTGATTTCAATACTTCAAAACCAAATGGTTGATCCATGTAGTCACAACAATCGATGGATTTTTTGTTAAATTGTGATTTTAATGAATGGAGCGAATTTGGAGCGGCAGTTTCTTCTCCCTGTGAGTGAGTAGTGGTTTTTAGCGGAGCGGTTGAAACGGACGTGGAGCAATGAGCGGGATTTCCAACCACTCCACTCCGCTCACATACTCTGCTCCGTGTTTCTGAATAAATAACTATACTGTATGTATGTAGGGAGGGATAATACTAGGCTTCCCTTTTTCCTATCTTCCGACCTGTGCCATGGATTATTTCATTCATTTTTTACCCCCCCATTTTAGGGGTTGAAATGATTGGTTTCCTTTCCCCAGGAACATGACAACAGATTGTCCATCACAAAGACAAGCTGAGAGGCAGCAGTATGGTGTGTGGGATTGATTCCTCAGGGACATTTCACACCTAGAATTCAGTCTGCAATGCGGACAATCTGATCCCTTTAATTCATATTCTCTTCTGGTCATTTCTTCATATGCAGTATGTGTAGGGAGCAGAGCAATGGAAATGTCCTCACCTCCATTTAAAATGTTCTCTCTCTCTCTTATGTGCCCATTAGTTTGGGCTTGCAGTGATTTCTGTGAGATTTCCATGGAAAGTGGGGAAACGTTGGTATGAAAACATGTCTGTCGGCATTACCGTGCGAGGTGTCACCTGAGAGAAGTTGGTGGTAAATGCCGAACCCTACCTGTGGCAAGAAGGAGAGAAAAATAAATAGAACAGGAAAAGGAATTGGAAGGAAAGGCCTAGGTGATAAATGAGGGCAAGAATGTTCATTTTTGTCTTCCATTTCAAATATGCCCTAAAGGTAGACAGACTTCCTTCTCCAGACGAGACTGGATGTTTCTGTATTTTTCAAGTCAATGCTTGGGGCATGTCATATCACACGCAAACACAGAAATTACGAAGAAATGATGACCCTAAACTGGCCACACAAAAAATATATTGTTTAATGATTACTGTATTTGCCTGGTGGCTAAACAGATGAAGTTGCTAGTTAATGAGTGGATTCTGTAGGCTACATCTACTATTCTGTGGATCTTGCAGTAAATAAAATGTGTTCCCATTTAAACAGCTGTGTGCCATCTGCAGTACAGCAACACTCCTGCAGTATTTACAGTAGGCCTTAGCCCCTTATTGGGCTGTAATAAGCAATGTGCGCTGCCCTAGGGCAAGGCTTGTCTGTGTCAGCGCTAGACGGAGGCCAGGTGCTCGTATCTCCTGTCTGCCCAGCTGTGACTGGGTGGTGGCCGGGGAGCAGAGGGTGCAGGGGGTGTTACGGGGGGGGGGGGGGGCAGTGGAGGACAGACGAGCTGTAACTATCAGGATTAAGCTACACTGACTACAGCCTGACTCGCGGAGTCCCCTTTTTATATTGCAGTCATTCTGGGATCATTTTAGAGCTTGATTCAATCCATATCGCTGAAGATCCGCAGTATAGCACGATTGAATATAAAGGGAATTTTTCAGAATGAACCGACATATGCAGTGTTTACCGTGAATGCGGTCTCTGCGAACGCGGGAACATTGCCTTTAAGTTTCAATCACACTATAGCGACGATATTCAGCGAAATGGATGGAATCAAGCCCTTAGTGTTGTGACATGCTCTGGTAATATTCTCTACTATGAAATTCCTATTATTAAGGACATATTTATGTAAATGTTTTTATGTATAGCTTGATACATACGTAAATAAAATATCTATCTTTGTCTCTCACCAGACTCCCCGGCCGCTGAACATCATCAAGCAGAACAACGGCGAGCAGATCATCCGCCGGCGCACGAGGAAGCGCCTCAACCCCGACCCTCTGCCCTCCGAACCTGTGGGCTCCAAGCAGCGGAGGGTCAGCAGCGAGGAGCGCCTCAACCCCGACCCTCTGCCCTCCGAACCTGTGGGCTCCAAGCAGCGGAGGGTCAGCAGCGAGGAGCGCCTCAACCCCGACCCTCTGCCCTCCGAACCTGTGGGCTCCAAGCAGCAGAGGGTCAGCAGCGAGGAGCGTCTCAATGGCAGTCCCCTGGAGCGCCGGCCAGGAGAGGATGGGCCAGGCTCGGAAGGAGTGCCCGTCCCTCGTAAAGGGGAGCCCCAGAATTCCCTGGGCCAGTACGAGGCCTACGGGTCCTCTGGGTTCAAGGGTCACCCCAGCCCCCGCTCCACCCACTCCTTCCTAGTTAGCCAAACCCTGGAGATCCACAAGCGAATGCCTCCTTTGCACATACACAACAAGAACCCTGCAGAGGGAGGGGCGGAGGGGAACGGGGTGGGCTCGGCTGGGGTCCATCACACGGGCTTGGAGGGGAAGGGTAGCTTGTCCTCAGAGAGGGGTAGCCCCATCGAGAAGTACATGCGTCCCTCCAAACAGGCCAGCTACTCGCCACCGGGCAGCCCCATCGAGAAGTACCAGTACCCGTTCTTCAGCCTGCCCTTTATCCACAATGACCTGCAGAACGAGTCCGACTGGATGCGCTTCTGGACTAAGTACAAGATGTCTGTTCCGGGCAACCCACAGTACCTAGGCCACATGCCTGGTCTGCCCAACCCTTGCCAAAGCTTTGTGCCTTACCACACCTTTAGCTTGCCCCCACACTTCCCTCTCCCGCCCTCCGCCGGCCCCGAAAGCGACATCCCTCTCGACCTGGCCATCAAACATTCCAAACCGGCACCCACCGCCAACGGCTCCACCGCCTCTGCCGTTACCGCCAAGGAGAGGAGTAGCGGCGCCGACAAACGGGCCTTGCCCACGGTCCCAGCGGGGAAGGAGGATGAGAAGCATAGAGAGCAGCAGGAGAGAAGAGAGGAGAAAGTAGACGAGGGGGCATCCCCCCAGCCTTCTCCTCCCCCAGATGTTGCAGCCAAGCCGGAGAGGTTGGACCAGGGCACTCAGGATGAGCTGACCAGTAAGGAGAGGGTGGACCAGGGCACTCAGGATGAGCTGACCAGTAAGGAGAGGGTGGACCAGGGCACTCAGGATGAGCTGACCAGTAAGGAGAGGGTGGACCAGGGCACTCAGGATGAGCTGACCAGTAAGGAGAGGGTGGACCAGGGCACTCAGGATGAGCTGACCAGTAAGGAGAGGGTGGACCAGGGCACTCAGGATGAGCTGACCAGTAAGTGCATCCACTGTGGCATCCTCTTCCTGGATGAGGTTATGCACGCCCTGCACATGAGCTGCCATGCTGACGGAGGACCCTTCCAGTGCAGCATCTGCCTGCATGCCTGCGCAGACAAGTACGACTTCACCACACACATACAGAGAGGGCTTCACCTGCCAACTGTCGAGGCTGAGGCCGATGCTGAGGCCGATGCTCCAAAGGATTCTGTGTGATTTTGGTGCATTACAGACTTGGACTTTTAGCACAGGCATAGCAGTATGAAAAAGAACAAAATAAATGGACAAAAGCGTACTGTAATGATTGAATGAGAAGAAGACTTCTTGCTCAACGTGCCATGATAGCTTCTGTAGGGAACTCATATCATCTAAACATTTATATTGGACGTAATACAGAACAAACGATTGGCTGTTTCCTTTTTCTTTTTTTGTAAAGGAAAACGCTTTTGAAGAAAATGGTACTACAAATAGACGCTTATTTTTAGTTTTTTTTGCTGTTGTTTCTTTTTTTATTGGGAAGTGTTACTTTGACAAGGCAGTTCAGCGAACAACAAGGTACATCTGCACGGGTTGAATGTTCTCTTACCTGGTTGGTTCAATGTTCCAAATGGAATGAGGAAGTGTGAATTGATATGTAAAATGGGGAGCTGGGAAACATCAGTCGTCTGTCATAATCTCCTTCACGGTGGATGGGCAGAGCGATGACTAGTGATTGGATCGTCCTCAAATAAACGTCCTCAGGGAACGCCCGTGGCTGAGTCAAAAAACATATCCTACAGTGGTTTCAGTTGCATCGGTCTCCACTTAACATCCAACTAAGTGTCTATGTTTTAATGTATTTTAGTTATGGATACTGTTTGTTTGTTTTTTTATTTTTTGGGAAGTCTATTGTCACAGAACTTCCTCTAGACATTTTAAGCTGAAGCCTTAGTTGCTAGGATACAAACATTATATCACTAAAGACATTTGGGATGGAAGAAAAATGCAAAAAGCAATATTTTTTTCTAAGTTGTTAATATGAAAAATTCATAATATCAGTGCCTGATATATTGAACAAAGTATTTTCTACCTGGTATGTTGATATGCAACATTGACTTTGCATTTAGTAAAGGGTCACGAGCTTGGCTCTGCAAAACTGTTTACATTTGCAAATGTAGCAAACAAGGTAATGAAGCAAAATTCCTGCAATTCAGAGTATTTTTCTCTCATGTGGACAGGACAGGACGATCACGTAACAAAACAGAGGCCTTTTGTCAGAAGGTTGAATGGGAGATGAAATACAGTCAAATTATTTTTTCTGTTTGTTTGAATGGCACAGAGGCACTATCCATTCCATGTCTTTCTTTGTATGCTCCTGCTTGTACACTTTGAAATGCTTTATTGTCTATACAGATGCTCTGTATTGGACTCTGTTCATCCTGTATGCTTTGTTTAAGAGAAGCTGATATACTGTAGCTTGGTTATAAGTATTGTTCTGTGAGCTTTATAGCTTTGAGCATCATAGGTTTTACAATCCAGGTATTTCAACTGACCATACCGTACACAAGGCCCCATTTTTTTGGTATGTCTATTGCATTTATATAATACTTTAATATTTGGCTTTTAGTCATTTTGGGACTTGATTTGAACATAGCATGACATTCTACTTGTTCCATGTACAGGTGAAAAAGGTGCCTTTTGATAGAAAGAAGCCATTGAATATCAACAATGTTGAGTGTTTTGTTCATCAAATTAGATGTAGTGCAACACCTCAACCTGGATTATGGCCTTGTGGTCAAAGCATTTGACATTATGTAGATAGATTAATACCATTTGAGCGACAAAACAAATGTTACCACACAGCAACATTATCCCTCTATTTAGCTTGTTAGTACTTTGCTAATAGACCACCTGTTTCGCCTCTAAAAGACTCCCATTCATGTGTTTTATATATCTCTCTCTCTCTCTCTCTCTCTCTCTCTCTCTCTCTCTCTCTCTCTCTCTCTCTCTCTCTCTCTCTCTCTCTCTCTCTCTCTCTCTCTTTGTCTCTCTGTCTTGCTCTCTCTCTCTCTCTCTGTCTCTCTCTGTTTCTCTCTCTCTCTCTCTGTCTCGCTCTCTTTCTCTGTCTCTCTGTCTCTCTGTCTCTCTCTCTCTCTGTCTCTCTCTCTGTCTCTCCCTCTCTCTCTTTCCGTCTCGCTCTCTTTCTCTGTCTCTCTGTCTCTCTCTCTCTCTGTCTCTCTCTCTGTCTCTCCCTCTCTCTCTTTCTGTCTCGCTCTCTTTCTCTGTCTCTCTGTCTCTCTTTCATTTGTGTGAGCACTTCTTCCTATGATTCCCATTGCTGCTGAAAGGAATCAAACATGAGTTCAATCTAAACTGTCCATCCTCTGATGTACATAGTTATTTATACATGATCAGGGGATAATGTAATTAGAGTCTGCCTGGGATTCGGCAGGCGAGGATTTGTGTGAAATAGCGATGAAATCAACATAGCCTTAAAATGTTGTTACAAACGCCTCTCAGAAACAAAGAAACTGAAATAATAATACTAAAATCATTTCACAGAAACAGTCATGTGATTTCAAATAACATAAGGAACGATTTTTGTTTTAAATTTTAATTAGAAAAATGTTAACGCTTGCACTTCAGTTATTCTGTTTTATTTCCAAGGAAGAAAGATGATTGTGTTAAAATGTGTTATTAGCATGCTGTAAACAGGGACTGCAAAAGTAGACGAAGACAAAGAAACAACATGGACAGACAGGATTATCTGTGTGTTGAAGACGAAACAACATGGACAGACAGGATTATCTGTGTGTTGAAGACGAAACAACATGGACAGACAGGATTATCTGTGTGTTGAAGACAAAACAACATGGACAGACAGGATTATCTGTGTGTTGAAGAAGCCAGTAAACTAGTGTGGACACGGACATGGCAAAAAAAGCAAATGTTTTGGTAAATGTTTTAACCATCATTTTTTGAATGTTGTTTCTTGTTTTTACACTTCGGGTTTAGATTGTTTGTTTCTTTATTTTGTTTTTTTTTCTGCTACCATCTTTATGTTTTGTGTTGTAGGGTTTTACATGCAAAAAAATGTAACAAAGATGGCAAAGATGTCTACATCTAAACTTGAATAATAATAATGATAATAATAATTAATAAAGTAATAAAACATGTTCTGAAATCTCTTTTTATTCAGTGGTGCTTCCCATTACCATGCTGTGATGTATATGTAGCTACATATAGTTAGCTCGCCACTACAGTCCCTGGTTCGAATCCAGGCTGTATCACATCTGGCCGTGATTGGGAGTCCCATAGGGCGGTGCACAATTGACTCAGCATCGTCCGGGTTTGGCCGGGGAGGGCAGTCATTTTTAATAAGAATTTATTCTTAACTGACTTGCCTAGTTAAATAAAGGTTCAATAAATACAAATAAATATGTAATTACATGTAACTACATAGTCATGTATAAACATCTGTAATTCAGTCTTCTGTATCTTGAAGGAAAGCAAAGGATGGTCTTTCACAAATGAAGTGGGCCCATCGGACCATCTACCGGACCATCTACCGAAACATCTACCAACCATCTACCGGACCATCTACCGGACCATCTACCGGACCATCTACCGGACCATCTACCAGACCATCTACCGGACCATCTACCAGACCATCTACCGGACCATCTACCAGACCATCTACCGAACCATCTACCGGACCATCTACCAGACCATCTACCAGACCATCTACCGAACCATCTACCGAACCATCTACCGGACCATCTACCGGACCATCTACCGGACCATCTACCGGACCATCTACCAGACCATCTACCGGACCATCTACCAGACCATCTACCGGACCATCTACCAGACCATCTACCGAACCATCTACCGGACCATCTACCAGACCATCTACCAGACCATCTACCGAACCATCTACCGGACCATCTACCAGACCATCTACCAGACCATCTACCAGACCATCTACCAGACCATCTACCAGACCATCTACCAGACCATCTACCAGACCATCTACCGGAACATCTACCGGACCATCTACCGGACCATCTACCAGACCATCTACCGGACCATCTACCAGACCATCTACCGGACCATCTACCAGACCATCTACCGAACCATCTACCGGACCATCTACCAGACCATCTACCAGACCATCTACCGAACCATCTACCGAACCATCTACCGGACCATCTACCAGACCATCTACCGGAACATCTACTGGACCATCTACCAGACCATCTACCAGACCATCTACCAGACCATCTACCAGACCATCTACCGAACCATCTACCAGACCATCTACCGGACCATCTACCAGACCATCTACCGGACCATCTACCGGACCATCTACCAGACCATCTACCAGACCATCTACCAGACCATCTACCAGACCATCTACCGGACCATCTACCGGACCATCTACCAGACCATCTACCGAACCATCTACCGAACCATCTACCGAACCATCTACCGGACCATCTACCAGACCATCTACCGGACCATCTACCGGACCATCTACCAGACCATCTACCAGACCATCTACCGGACCATCTACCGGACCATCTACCAGACCATCTACCAGACCATCTACCAGACCATCTACCAGACCATCTACCAGACCATCTACCAGACCATCTACCAGACCATCTACCGAACCATCTACCGAACCATCTACCGGACCATCTACCGAACCATCTACCAGACCATCTACCGGACCATCTACCAGACCATCTACCGGACCATCTACCGAACCATCTACCGGACCATCTACCAGACCATCTACCAGACCATCTACCGAACCATCTACCGGACCATCTACCAGACCATCTACCAGACCATCTACCGGACCATCTACCAGACCATCTACCGGACCATCTACCAGACCATCTACCAGACCATCTACCAGACCATCTACCGGACCATCTACCAGACCATCTACCAGACCATCTACCGAACCATCTACCAGACCATCTACCAGACCATCTACCAGACCATCTACCAGACCATCTACCAGACCATCTACCAGACCATCTACCAGACCATCTACCAGACCATCTACCAGACCATCTACCAGACCATCTACCAGACCATCTACCGGACCATCTACCAGACCATCTACCAGACCATCTACCGGACCATCTACGGGACCATCTAGCGGACCATCTACCGGACCATCTACCAGACCATCTACCGGACCATCTACCAGACCATCTACCGGACCATCTACCGGACCATCTACCAGACCATCTACCAGACCATCTACCGAACCATCTACCGAACCATCTACCGGACCATCTACCAGACCATCTACCAGACCATCTACCGGACCATCTACCAGACCATCTACCGGACCATCTACCAGACCATCTACCAGACCATCTACCGAACCATCTACCGGACCATCTACCGGACCATCTACCGGACCATCTACCGGACCATCTACCGGACCATCTACCGGACCATCTACCGGACCATCTACCGGACCATTCCCTCTCCATTGATTGCTCTTGTTCAAGGCCAAGAGCTTCAGGTCACCTTTGGGCTCCCGAGTGGTGCAGCAGTCTAAGGCACTGCATCTCAGTGCTATAGGCGTCACTACAGACCCTGGTTTGATTCCAGACTGTATCACAACCAGCTGTGATTGGGAGTCCCATTGGGCGGCGCACAATTGGCCCAGCGTTGTTAGGGTTTGGCCGGGGTAGGCAGTCATTGTAAATAAGAATTTGTTCTTAACTGACTTGCCTAGTTAAATAAAGGTTAAATACATTTTTTTTAAACACACAAAAAAAACATTGAACCAGAAGAAGTGGGGCACGGACTTGCATACGAGGGATCCCATGGTACCACAAGCTGAATAAAACCTCCGACCTCTCTCTCTCCCTGGTGAGACTATTGATTTGTACCCCAGTGTTTGCTGGTGATCTAGGAAAGGAGCGTAATTATATTCCAGATTCCCACACAAGAGGGTAGACACCAGCCCCTGACTTATGGCCTGCTAGGGTTGTTACTGTTGATTATGTTAACCTCTCTCTTGTATTCCATGGATAAGACACAGACAGAAGTCAACAACAGGAAAGAGACAGTAATTACAGTTATTTATTGTAAATAATAGCTCAGTTCTGGCCTACACTCCTGTAATATGATATTGTAAACTACTGAGATAGAATAACACACAGACACTGGCTCTAACCAGAATATATAGAGGAGTGGGAGGCCCAGGTACACAACTGAGCAAGAGGACAGGTACATTAGAGTGTCTAGTTTGAAAAACAGACGCCTCACAAGTCCACAACTGGCAGCTTCATTAAATAGTACCCGCAAAACACCAGTCTCAACGTCAACAGTGAAGAGGCGACTCCGGGATGCTGGCCTTCTAGGCAGAGTTCCTCTGTCCAGTGTCTGTGTTCTTTTGCCAATCTTAATCTTTTCTTTTTATTGGCCAGTCTGAGATATGGCTTTTTCTTTGCGACTCTGCTTAGAAGACCAGCATCCCAGAGTCGCCTCTTCACTGTTGAAGTTGACACTGGTGTTTTGCGGGTACTATTTAATGAAGCTGCCAGTTGAGGACTTGTGAGGTGTCTGTTTCTCAAACTAGACACTCAAATCAAATCAAATGTATTTATATAGCCCTTCTTACATCAGCTGATATCTCAAAGTGCTGTACAGAAACCCAGCCTAAAACCCCAAACAGCAAGCAATGCAGGTGTAGAAGCACGGTGGCTAGGAAAAACTCCCTAGAAAGGCCAAAACCTAGGAAGAAACCTAGAGAGGAACCAGGCTATGAGGGGTGGCCAGTCCTCTTCTGGCTGTGCGGGGTGGAGATTATTACAGAACATGGCCAAGATGTTCAAATGTTCATAAATTACCAGCATGGTCAAATAATAATAATCACAGTAGTTGTCGAGGGTGCAGCAAGTCAGCACCTCAGGAGTAAATGTCAGTTGGCTTTTCATAGCCGATCATTAAGAGTATCTCTGCCTCTCCTGCGGTCTCTAGAGAGTTGAAAACAGCAGGTCTGGGACAGGTAGCATGTCCGGAGAACAGATCAGGGTTCCATAGCCGCAGGCAGAACAGTTGAAACTGGAGCAGCAGCACGGCCAGGTGGACTGGGGACAGCAAGGAGTCATCATGCCAGGTAGTCCTGAGGCATGGTCCTAGGGCTCAGGTCCTTAGAGAGAGAGAAAGAAAGAGAGAATTAGAGGGAGCATACTTAAATTCACACAGTACACAGGATAAGACAGGAGATGTACTCCAGATATATCAAACTGACCCTAGCCCCCTGACACATAAACTACTGCAGCATAAATACTGGAGGCTGAGACAGGAGGGGTCAGGAGACACTGTGGCCCCATCCGATGATACCCCCGGACAGGGCCAAGCAGGAAGGATATAACCCCACCCACTTTGCCAAAGCACAGCCCCACACCACTAGAGGGATATCTTCAAACACCAACTTACCATCCTGAGACACTCTAATGTACTTGTCCTCTTGCTCAGTTGTGCACCGGGGCCTCCCACTTCTCTTTCTATTCTGGTTAGAGACAGTTTGCGCTGTTCTGTGAAGGGAGTAGTACACAGCGTTGTACGAGATCTCAGTTTCTTGCCAATATCTCGCATGGAATAGCCTTCATTTCTCAGAACAAGAATAGACTGAGGAGATTCAGAAGAAAGTTCTTTGTTTCTGGCCATTTTGAGCCTGTAATCGAACCCACAAATGCTGATGGTCCAGATACTCAACTAGTCGAAAGAAGGCCAGTTTTCTTGCTTCTTTAATCAGAACTGTGCTAACATAAATGCAAAAGGGTTTTCTAATGATCAATAAGCCTTATAAAATGATAAACTTGGATTAGCTAACACAACGTGCCATTGGAACACAGGAGTGATGGTTGCTGATAATGGGCCTCTGTACGCCTATGTAGATATTCCATAAAAAATCTGCCGTTTCCAGCTACAATAGTCATTTACAACATTACCAACGTCTACACTGTATTTCTGATCAATTTGATGTTATTGTAATGGCCCAAAAAAATTTGCTTTTCTTTTTTTTAAACATTTCTAAGTGACCCCAAACTTTTGAACGGTAGTGTATGTAACACAGGTAATGCAAAGAGAAGCCAAAATTATATATATAGCTCACATGCGCCTCGTGACAAGACTAAGCAATTAGCCAATTGAAATGATTATCTGACTTCGTAAGATAAATAGGAATATGCAAGAGACTATTGTTAAACCAGGTGCAACCAAGTATTATGTATTTAGCTGATTAGGATCAAGGAATGGTCTTGAGAATGGATCTCAATTTACAACTGTATTTAATTACTTTGTCAAATTGAATGATAGCATAATACAAGGTATAAGCAAAGCATTAACTAAGCATTATTCTAGGCATGATCAGAGCGAGACAAAGAAACCATGGTTTGTGCCATGGCCCATAGCTCACGGGAGAGAGAGAAAGAGTGTAGGTATCTCAGCAAGGCAGGTCAGGAAGAGAAAGGGTGTAGGTATCTCAGCACAGCAGGTCAGGAAGAGAAAGGGTGTAGGTATCTCAGCACAGCAGGTCAGGAAGAGAAAGGGTGTAGGTATCTCAGCACAGCAGGTCAGGAAGAGAAAGGGTGTAGGTATCTCAGCACAGCAGGTCAGGAAGAGAAAGGGTGTAGGTATCTCAGCATAGCAGGTCAGAAAGAGAAAGGGTGTAGGTATCTCAGCACAGCAGGACAGGAAGAGAAAGGGTGTAGGTATCTCAGCACAGCAGGTCAGGAAGAGAAAGGGTGTAGGTATCTCAGCACAGCGGGTCAGGAAGAGAAAGGGTGTAGGTATCTCAGCACAGCAGGACAGGAAGAGAAAGGGTGTAGGTATCTCAGCACAGCAGGACAGGAAGAGAAAGGGTGTAGGTATCTCAGCACAGCGGGTCAGGAAGAGAAAGGGTGTAGGTATCTCAGCACAGCAGGTCAGGAAGAGAAAGGGTGTAGGTATCTCAGCACAGCAGGTCAGGAAGAGAAAGGGTGTAGGTATCTCAGCACAGCAGGTCAGGAAGAGAAAGGGTGTAGGTATCTCAGCACAGCAGGTCAGGAAGAGAAAGGGTGTAGGTATCTCAGCACAGCGGGTCAGGAAGAGAAAGGGTGTAGGTATCTCAGCACAGCAGGTCAGGAAGAGAAAGGGTGTAGGTATCTCAGCACAGCAGGTCAGGAAGAGAAAGGGTGTAGGTATCTCAGCACAGCGGGTCAGGAAGAGAAAGAGAATGAATCTAAGACCCTTGTACATTTTAGTCATTTAGCAGTATAACATCTGAGTTGTTTCGATTCAAAATCTGAGATGTTTACCAATAGCATTACTGTTAAGTTATCCTCCAATCAGACATCAGATCTACAGACCTCTAAATACAACAGAACTGCTTCTAAGAGGTGAGACAATGGGGGTTGGCAAGATAATGAGGCATTCTTAAAACAACACACAGACATCCTCCGAAGAAGAGTCACTTTGGGGGCGGGGCCGCACTACATTCTTTTTTAAGTGAAGGCTTTCCTGAGTCTGCACCTTGGATCTCCTAACCTCCCTGTGTGATAAAAGAGAGACAGATCTGTGGTCTGAGAGAGGGTGATAAGGTCACCTGTAACCCTCCCACACTGCAGGCCAATCATGTCAAAACTAATCAACCTGAGAAATCATTCATTTATGACACAAATGTTATTCTGTTTTTCAATTACAATTTTGCATTATTTTACCAGATGGGATGAAAGTCAAGTCAAATAACCAATTTTACAAAATCGGATCAGGCATTGATCTTATTCAGTGCTATATCATTAACTTATTTATGTTAGATATGAATCATGCTCACTCCATAACTTGGTTATAACAGTGTAGGCCGTCATTGCAAAAAATAATATGTTCTTAACTGACTTGCCTAGTTAAACACTGTATATATAAGTCCGACAGACACGGATGTGTTCTGTATTCTGGTGTCATCATATCGTGCTGTGGCAATAATTTCCTTTACCATCCCCCTCCCTCTTCCCCATTCCGCTTCTCCCTCCTTCTCTTCCCCAATCTCAGATCTACAATCTTATCAGTTTCGCCTGGACTCCGCCATCATGGCAAATTTCCCAGATGATAGCCCAAGTATACTCCTTAGCACTCCAATGAACAACCTAATTTCAGCGGGCCCAACAAATCCTCGCCCAGCGCGCCGTGGCTTGCCGCCGACCAAATTACTGAACAAACCATTCACTTGGTTTGCAATTTTAGACTCATCCAAGTGATTTAACAGACTACCGTATTGGGCCCTGGAATCCTGCTATTGATGGGGAGGCCCCTCAATCCTTCCTTGATCCTCCCTCGATCCCCCTTGGTCCTCCCTCGATCTTCCCTCCATCCTCCCTTTATCCTCCCTCGATCATCTCTCGATCCTCCCTCCATCCTCCCTCGATCATCTCTCGATCCTCCTTCGATCATCTCTCGATTCTCCCTCGATCATCTCTCGATCCTCCTTCGATCATCTCTCGATTCTCCCTCGATCTTCTCTCGATCCTCCCTCGATCCTCTCTCGATCTTCCCTCGATCATCCCTTGATCATCTCTCAATCCTCCCTCGATCATCTTTCGATCTTCCCTAGGTCATCTCTCGATTCTCCCTCGATCCTCCTTCGATAATCTCTCCAAACCGCCGACATTGTTTCCTCCATCTGCAGACACTGGGATGGAGGAATGAAGGAAGGAAGGAGGATGAGAGTGAGGTGTGGGTGTTGGGATTGTGCCAATAAAGGCTGCCGACCTGTTTTTTTCCCATTTTAGCTTTCATTAGAGCTTTGCCCTCGATTAACACTACGATTATCTATCAGGCTCTCAGAGTGGCTTTGCATTTTAACAATAGGCTGTGATGTCATCCAGTCGGAGTACGAATATAAAATATCCTGCTTATTTGAGGGGTCTGCATGCAGTCCAAGTTATTGTTTTGCACTTTTTTTTTCTCCCCAATTTCGTGGTATCCAATTGTTAGTAGTTACTGTCTTGTCTCATCGCTGCAACTCCCGTACGGACTCGGGAGAGGCGAAGGTCGAGAACCATGCATCCTCCGAAACACAATCCAACCAAACCTCACTGCTTCTAAACACAGCGCGCATCCAACCTGGAAGCCAGCCGCGCCAATGTGTCGGAGGAAACACCGTGCACCTAGCGACACCCAGAGTCTCTGGGTTCGAGTGCCTTAGACCACTGCACCACCCGGGAGGCCTGCAAATATTTTTTAAAGATAGGCCTATATTTATGTATGAACGTTATTGGGATTCTGTTCACAGCCGTTTGAGATGCATCACATGTCTGTGAGGCGTGATTGAGATGCATGGGCTCGACTTAGGTTACTGACCCGCAATGGTATTCCGTGTTGTTAGGAGAAAAGAGAAGGCCAGGCATACTGCATATTCATACAGTACCAGTCAAAAGTTTGGACACACCTACTCATTCAAGGATTTTTCTTTATTTTTTACTATTTTCTACATTGTAGATTAATAGTGAAGATATCAATCTATTTATAGGGATTCAATCTAGCAACCTTTCAGTTACTGGCCCAACACTCTAACCACTAGGCTACCTGCAGTTTAAGGAACAAGATTCATGAAATATGCTGTCTAGTGCAGTCAAACAATATTCATGTATTGGCAATATCAGAGACTCACCTGGACTCTTCTTTTGATGATGCTGAGATCTCTATACATGGATATAATATGTTCAGGAGGGACAGAAATAGATATGGAGGTGGTGTTGGAGTTGGAGTTTACATCCAGAGTCATATTCCAGCAAAACAACGTAATGACTTAATGTTGAATGGATTAGAAGCGCTATGGGTACAGGTGTATTGACCACATCTGAAACCTATACTAGTTGGTTGCTGCTATAGGCCACCGAGTGCTGATGTGAAATATATTGATGTAATTTGCGAAATGTTGGATTAAGTATCTGATGAAAATAGGGAAATGTATTTTTTGGGAGATAGGATTATTGATTTTTTTTAACACCAACTGTCCAATGAGAAATAAACTTTTTCTGTTACCAATGCCACCTGACCCAAGTTATGACATCACCAACCAGAACGTTCACTAATAGGTCCGGTATCACATTATCAACTTGTATCGATCACATTTTTACCAACATGCCTGAACATTGTTCTAAAGCTGTATCAGTGGCACTAGTTTGTAGTGATCATAAGTTGGTTGCACTCACTAGGAAAACTAAAATATAAAAGGCTGCCTCTAAGGTCATCTACCAAAGGTCCTACAGAGTATCAGCTTTCAGGTAAGACCCAAATGCAGACTGTGTTGAAGAATGAACAAGAATTGAACAATGTGTATTACAGCAACAGGGGCAGGTAAACGACAGGTCAAGGCAGGCAGGGGTCGATAATCCAGAGTGGTGGGGCAAAGGTACAGTACGGCAGGCTCAGGGGCAGGTCAGTAATCCAGAGTTGGGGCAAAGGTACAGGACGGCAGGCTCAGGGGCTTGGGCAAGCAGAGTGGTCAGGCAGGCAGGCTCAGTCAGGACAGGCAAGGGTCAAAACAAGGAGGGTGAGAAAAGGAGAGACTGGGGGAAAGCAGGAGCTGAGACAAAACACTGGTAGACTTGACAAACAAGACGCCAACAGACAAACAGAGAACACAGGTATAAGTTCCCAGGGGATAATGGGGAAGATGGGTGACACCTGGAGGGGGGTAGAGACAAGCACAAGGACAGGTGAAACAGATCAGGGCGTGACACAGAGGGTTCAATCAGACTCATTTGTGGATGAGATTAAGAATGTGCAATGGGTGTGTAGTAAGGATGATCCTGAAATGTCACTAAATTTGTTTATGAAATTATTCATGAGTATAGCTGATCAGCAGGCCTCTTTAAGAAAATACACTGTGAGGTCAAACGGTGCCCCATGGATTGATGATGACCTGAGAAATGTAATGATTCAACGGTATGATGCCAAAAAAGCAGCAGATAAATCTGGCACTCTGATAAGCAGTTATTGTAAGATAAACAAAACCAAGAAGAAGGGATTCCATCAGCAAAGGGTGATGGGGAAAAAACTGTGGAGAACGTGAAGCGCTATTATGGGTAGGAATTCGAACATGTCCACCTCTTTTGTTGAATCGGAGGGTGTATTTATTACAAAACCACACGACATCGCAAACTACTTTAATTCATATTTTACAGGCAAATTGGACAAGTTGAGGAATGCTACTGATGGCTCCATGTCATATACTAAATGATAAAATATTGTATCATGAAGGAGAGGCAATGCATGTTTGAATTTCACCAAGTAGAAAGGGAAGTAGGTAGAAAGGATGCTGTTTGGTGATGTAGCTAAAGTACATGGCTTTATCGTTGAAAGACAAGGTTACTCTTCTGACCTCAGGCACTAGAGGCCCTTGTCTTTGATGCCAGCTCCTACCTCATACCTTTACTGTCCCGTCATCTCTCCTCTGCCAGTCATGCATGTCAAGCAGTTCGTCTGCCATATGAATGATTTATCTCACACCCTTCGGAAGAACTACATCTCTGGCAGTCCAGCGCTAGACCTCCTCTCTCACTCTTTCAAAAAGGCCCTGCATAAAAGATGAAGAGTATGAGAGATGTGTGCTGATTAAAACACACGACAGGAGTGTTACAGCTGGATGTCTCTATATCATGATCGAGTAGCCCCATCTCTACCAGGGGGGGCTCTTCTGTCCATTCCCCTGACGTCACATTATGGGATGGTTAGTCACAAGGGTTTAGGTGTTAAGACGTTAGTCACAAGACGTCCTGTCAGTGCTTTTACTACGACTAACCCTGCTAATATTACTCCTTTTTATGTCTCTATTTTGGTTTGGTCAGGGCGTGACTTGGGGTGGGCATTCTATGTTTTGTGTTCTATGTTTTCTATTTCTGTGTGTTTGGCCGGGTGTGGTTCTCAATCAGAGGTAGCTGTCTATCGTTGTCTCTGATTGAGAACCATACTTAGGTAGCCTCATCCCACCTGTGTTTTGTGGGTAGTTGTTTTCTGTCTTTGTGTCTGTACCTGACAGGAGTGTTTCGTTCATTCTCTTTGTTATTTTGTTTAGTGTTCTGTTTTAATAAATTACCATGAACACTTTCCACGCTGCGCTTTAGTCCGATGATTGCTCATCTTCAGACGACGAACGTTACACCAGTCTCCTTGATTTCCCCATCACCACTGAGATGAAGTGACATCCCGGGCATCGTATTGACTACCACGAAAAGCCCTAGGAACATCTCACCATTCTCTATGTGTTCCTGTCAATGGTCTGATTCCTGTCAATGGTCTGATTGAATCTAGACCCTGGTGTTCCTGTCATGTGGATCACCAAATGGGGCTCTGCTTTCGGCTTCTGTACCGCTAATTCCAATATATATTTTATTTGTTATAAAGTGTCTCTTCTAAATGAAGAAGCACATATTAATTATATCTATGGAATAACATAATATTAATTGTTTTGTATTCAGAATGTGAGCTACTCAATCAAGCTGTTTTTCTACAGCAGATACTCCAGCCATACTTCACCTGATTGTCTTTCATTAGTTAGTAACCAGCCTCACTCCAGTCACACACACACACACACACACACACACACACACACACACACACACACACACACACACACACACACACACACACACACACACACACACACACACACACACACACACACACACACACACACACACACACACACACACGCGCGCGAACACACCACACACCACACACACACGCACACACACACACACACACACAGAGACTGATAAAATACGACTAATGTGTCCCTTTGATTTCAATGGAAAAATATTTTATTCAATCTCAAATGACATTCCACCCAGACAGATCAATGTCCCTTTAGTTGTGTGTGGTCAATATACAATCAAACAATCAAATTACTTACATCAGCCGATGTCACAAAGTGCTGTACAGCAACCCAGCCTAAAACCTCAAACAGCAAGCTATGCAGATGTAGAAGCATGGTGGCTAGGAAAAACTCCCTAGAAAGGCAGGAACCTAGGAAGAAACCTAGAGAGGAACCAGGCTCTGAGGGGTGGCCAGTCCTCTTCTGGCTGTGCCGGGTGGAGATTATAACAGAACATGGCCAAGATGTTCAAACGTTCATAGATGACCAGCAGGGTCAGATAATAATAATCACAGTGGTTGGAGATGGTGCAACAGGTCAGCACTTCAGGAGTAAACATCAGTTGGCTTTTCATAGCCCATCATTCAGAGTTAGAGACAACAGGTGCGGTAGAGAGAGAGTCCAAAACAGCAGGTTCGGGACAAGGTAGCACGTCCAGTGAACAGGTCAGGGTTCCATAGCCGCAGGCAGAACAGTTGAAACTGGAGCAGCAGCATGACCAGGTGGACTGGGGACAGCAAGGAGTCATCAGGCCAGGTCGTCCTGAGGCATTGTCCTAGGGCTCAGGTCCTCTGAAAGAAGAGAGAGAGAAAGAGAGAAAGAGAAAGAGAGAAAAATAGAGTGAGAGAATTAGAGGGAGCATACTTAAATTCACACAGGACACCGGATAAGACAGGAGAAATACTCCAGATATAACAGACTGACCCTAGCCCCCCGACACATAAACTATTGCAGCATAAATACTGGAGGCTGAGACAAGAGGGTTCGGGAGACATTGTGGCCCCGTCCGACGATACCCCCGGACAGGGCCAAACAGGCAGGATATAACCCCACCCACTTTGCCAAAGCACGGCCCCCACACCACTAGAGGGATACCTTCAACCACCAACCTACTACCCTGAGACAAGGCCGAGTATAGCCCACGAAGATCTGCCCCACGGCACGAACCCGAGGGGGCACCAACCCGAACAGGAAGATCACGTCAGTGACTCAGCCCATTCAAGTGACGCACCCCTCCTAGGGACGGCATAGTAGAGCACCAGTAAGCCAGTGACTCAGCCCCCATAATAGGGTTAGAGGCAGAGAATCCCAGTGGAGAGAGGGGAACCGGCCAGGCAGAGACAGCAAGGGCGGTTCGTTGCTCCAGTGCCTTTACGTTCACCTTCACACCCCTGGGCCAGACTACACTCAATCATAGGACCTACTGAAGAGATGAGTCTTCAATAAAGACTTAATTAAAGGTCGAGACCGAGTCTGCGTCTCTCACATAGATAGGCAGACCATTCCATAAAAATGGAGCTCTATAGGAGCTCCATTTTTTTGGACAGAAAGTTTCTGATTTTGCAACGTTACGAAGATGGAAAAAATCTGTCCTTGAAATAGTCTTGATATGTTCGTCAAAAGAGAGATCAGGGTCCAGAGTAACGCCGAGGTCCTTCACAGTTTTATTTGAGACGACTATACAACCATCAAGATTAATTGTCAGATTCAACAGAAGATCTTTGTTTCTTGGGACCTAGAACTAGCATCTCTGTTTAAAATTAAAATATTTGCTACCATCCCCTTCCTTATGTCTGAAACACAGGCTTCCAGGGAGGGCAATTTTGGGGCTGCACCATGTTTCATTGAAATGTACAGCTGTGTATCGTCTGCAAAGTTAACATTATGTTTCCGAATGGAGAGTTTACTGATGGTTTTGTTTCAGGGTTTATTTTGATCAAGAGCTGCTTGTTTTTTTTTTCAAATCAGATCAACTGAGCTTCGACCATGGGTACACACAACACAACAAGCAAACTCTAGAGCAGGCCTGGGCAACTCCGGTTCTCGAGGGCCTGATTGGTGTCACACTGGGACGCCCCAGTCCCAGCTAACACACCTGACTCCAATAATCAACTAATCAGAATGCAATTAAGTTTAAATCAGCTGTGTTTACTGGGGATGGGGGAAAAGTGTGACACCAATCAGGCCCTGGAGAACTGGAATTGCCCAGGCCTGCTCTAAAGGATACTCCTTCAACTGGGCTCGCAAACATATTCTGTTTTCCTTTGTTTTACAGGTTCAGTAGCTCTGTGGACTATTCTGAGAAATACAGCATGAATTTGGAAGGGACATTCTCCCCCAAAAAGTTGCTTGCAAAGTTGGTTTCTTGAAGGAGGGGAGTCATGTTGAGAGTGAAACTTTCTTAAACTTGGCATTGCAAGAAAATGTAATTAAGATCACATTCATTTTTCATAGGTTTCGTCTAAATTAATCAAGCCCTTTAAAATCTAGACAAGGAAGAACATGGTTTTAAACCCTCCTTTTTAAGAACATAGTCCTGTGCCAGCTTGTTGGATGGTCATGGGAGCGCTTGTTTTATAAAACATTACGGAGTAGAAGCATTGCTAGCTTGCTGTTCTCACCCACTCCATCAACTCAACGATGGTCCACCCTGACCACTGTCCCTCTGCGTTTGATAAGTGGACTGGCAAGATTGGTCTAATATCGAGTATGGTGAGTGGGGTAGATAGGATAGGGGAGAGGAGAGGAGAGAAGGGGAGGGGAGGAGAGGATAGGAGGGGAGAGGAGAGGAGAGGAGAGGAGAGGAGAGGAGAGGAGAGGAGAGGAGAGGAGAGGAAAGGATAGGAAAGGAGGGGAGAGGAGAGGAGAGGAAAGGAAAGGAAAGGAGGGGAGAGGACGCTGGAGGGGTGAGCGATGTGCCTGGCAGGGGTACAGGAGAAGAGTGGGTCTGATCAGAAGCACTAGCCTGAGTGATGAAGGGAAGGATGTAGGGGGAAACGGAGTAGAGAGGGAGAGAGAAGGAGGAAGTGGGAGGGAGCGTCATTCAGGCTGGTGTGGCACGGGTGATGGAGGGAGTGATGGAGGGAGAGAGGGAGAGACAGACGGAGAGAGCACTTCTCAGGCTGGTGTGGCGTGGTTGATGGAGGGAGTTATGGAGGGAGAGACAGTGAGAGAAAGACGGAGAGATCACTTCTCAGGCTGGCGTGGCGTGGGTGATGGAGGGAGTTATGGAAAGAGACGGAGAGGGAGAGGCGGAGAGAGAGTGCGACAGACAGAGGGATAGATGGACAGAGGGAAAGCATCTCTTCTCCCATGCTGGACTCGTGGCAAGGGCCATGCCAACACTGCTGACAGAGTGGTACATGCAAATGGGAGTAGAGAGCCCGTGCCAGGCTGTACTTACAGCATCCTCCCCGGCTGGCAGCAAGGCCAACTGGAGGTGACTTCTGATGGATGGGGCCAGACACTGACTGAGGAAAAGCAGTGTGCATCAAAAAACAGCCACCAAGCGCCAACTCTTAGCTATAAATAATTTATAATACATTCTTTAACCTTTTCAAATATAAACGTCTCAAAAGTTTATCAAACAATGCTCACTCTATTGCCCAATATAAGGTAAGTATTGCTTAGGATCTCCATCGCTCCTGCTCCCTGGCATCAGCTGCAGTGTGTGTTAGTGTTAGTGTTAGTTTGTTAATGTGTTGATCATTGACAGGAAGTGACAAACAGAAAAGCATGGTGTTTTAGTACACACAGAGACAGAAAGACAGACACACACACACACACACAAAGCTGGCTGCCTTTGAATACCAACTCAGAGACAGGCTGTGTAAAGCGCAGTGTCACAGTGTTTTGCTAATCAATTCATCCACTGATGTGATTAGAAGACAGATTATATCAACACCTGAACAGAGCTCCGGTCTAAATCCTCTTCCTCTTTCAGAATCCACTGACCAATAAGCTGCCTCATCATCACAGATATGTACGGTGTCCATATTAGGACAGCCTCAATCTCAGCTGGACTTTTAGTAATATGGACACTGTAGATCTGGAATTGTGGTCTAATTTGAGCTGGACCTGGAGCTATGTTGAATAATGAATGTGTGAGAGGGAAGTGGAAAGCAGGATTACATGTAACCTCTCTGTCTCCCTCTATTTCCCCATCTTCCCCTGTCTCCTTCTCCATCTCTATCTCCCCGGCTCCTTCTCCCTCTCTATCCCCTCGTCTCCCCCTGTCTCTCTATCTCCTCCTGTCGCTCTATCACCCCCTGTCTCCTTCTCCCTCTATATCTTCCCCATCTACCTCTGTCTCTCTATCTCCCCCTGTCTATCTATCTCCCCTGTCTCTCTATCTCCCCCGACTCCCTATCTCCCCCTGTCTCATTCTCCGTCTCTATCTCCCCCTGTCTCTCTATCTCCCCCGTCTCTCTATCTCCCATCTCCTTCTCCCTCTCTATCCCCTCGTCTCCCCCTCGTCTCCTTATCTCCCTCTGTCTCTCTATCGCCCCATGTCTCCTTCTCCCTCTCTATTTCCCCTTCTCCCCTGTCTCCTTCTCCCCTGTCTCCCCCCGTCTCTATATCTCCCCCCGTCTCTATGTCTCCCCCTGTCTCTCTATCCCCGTCTCCCCCTGTCTCTCTATCCCCGTCTCCCCCTATCTCTGCCCTGTTAGAGCACTACAAACAGCCAATGGCATATGAAACACACACAAACACACACACACACACCCTGTGGCCAGTTTGGATCTATAGTGTAGCGCCTCTTTCTTTGGTAATCAATTATCAGTGTTCCATTAACATCCATTTTATTGATCTTTTGTGTGACTTCGTGTGTCTTTTTTAGAAGTAACTTTGTCACTATCCAACGTCAGAAGAAATTAGCCAAAAGGCTAAAACAAATGATCCCGTCTTTCACAAAAAAAACTATTTTACACTGGACACACACAAGCATTCACGCACACAAATACACACTTAGGCATTCAGACACATGCACGCACGCACACACACACACACACACACACACACACACACACACACACACACACACACACACACACACACACACACACACACACACACACACACACACACACACTGGACACACACTGGACACACACTGGACACACACACACACACACACACACACACACACACTGGACAGTTGCACATGCAGTCAGAAAACAAAGGGCAGAATTCCCTTGGAAATGATATTGCCAGACAATTCATCATCTGAAGAATTCTTAGTTTCCATGGATACGCATCCTTCCCTCCGAAGAAGCTGTACTGCGACATAAGTGAACATTGTCACGTCTCTATTCCAGTTCTGGGAAGGAACAAAGAGAGAGAGAGAAAAGGAAAGATAGAAAATAATAAAATAGGATAAAGGGAATCTTGGGAACGTTGTGAATGAGGCCCTTCATCTACTTCCCCGGAGTCAGATGAACTGGTGAATACCATGTGTATGTCTCTGTGTCCAGAATGCTAGTATGCCATAGACTTCCAGGTTGTTAATCTGATCCTGCACGTTCTCTGGTGGGGAAAGCTGCCTGATGGCTTCCAACTTCTCTGGATCAGGCCTGACTCCTGATTGGTCAATGAGTTGTCCCAGAAAGTGTCGCTGTGTTTCAGTTCGGTTGACTCCATCTTCTGCACGACATTCTTCAGTCGCTGGTTATGCTCCTCCATGGTATTCGCATACTGTATACCAGAATATCATCTATAAAAACGTCAACTTCCTCTAGGGCGTGCAATGTCTCTGTCATTTTTCTCTGGAGGAATTCTTGAGCACTCGTGATTCCAGATAGCAGGCGGCGGAAACAGTATCGGCCAAAAGGTGTAATGAAGGTTGTCAGAATTCTGCTCTGTGAAGAGGTATTTGCCAGAACCCGCGTGCCGCATCCAATGACGACAACAACAACTGGTGCAGCAGCTCTTTGACAACAACAGCTGGTGCACCATCTCTAATGTTAAGGAAGTCTCATTTTACCAAGAGAAGTTGTCATCTACATTTTTCGTAGCTGTCTATTTTCCACCACAAACCGATCCTGGCACTAAGACTGCACTCAATGAGCTGCATAGCGCCATAAGCAAACAAGAAAATGCACACCCAGACGCGCCGCTTCTCGTGCCCTGGGATTTTAATGCAGGGGAAATGAAATGTGTTTTTCCTCATTTTTACCAGCATGTCATATGTGTAACTAGAGGCGACACAATTCTAGACCATCTCTAGTCCCCACACAGAAACGCATGCAGGGCTCTCCCTCACCCTGACCATAACTCTATCCTCCTGATTCCTGCTTATAAGCAAAAACTCAAACAGGAAGTACCAGTGACCTGCTCAATACGGAAGTGGTCTGATGAAGAGAATGCTAAGCTACAGGACTGTTTCGTTAGCACAGACTGGATTATGTTCTGGGATTCATCTGATAACATTGAGCAGTTTAACACATTAGTCCTCGACTTCATTAATAAGTGCATCGACGTGTCGTCCCCACAGTGACCGTACGTACATATCCCAACCAGAAGCCATGGTTTCTCCTGCCCAACGTGGGGCGATCACTCGTGGGGCAGGAGGTCGAAGGGAGGTGAATGTAGCGGACATGAGTCGGGAATGGTTGCTCATGGTCACGTGATGAGGTGGCCTGCCTGCGATCTTCAAAACCATTGTCTGCCCTCAGAACAAAAGAGAATTTCCTCTTGGTCTAAGACGTTGGTTGCTCCCATGGGAGACCAGGGTTCATATCCCGCATGTTACTTTTATAAGAAATACCGCTACGATCTCCGACAAGCCATCAAACAGGCAAAGCGTCAATACAGGACTAAGATCGAATCCGACTACGCCGGCTCTGACGCTCGTTGGATGTGACAGGGCTTGCAAACTATCATTGATTACAAAGGGAAAAGGGAATCGACTACAGCTCAGTGTTCAACCCCCTAGTGCCCTCTAAGCTCATCACTAAGCTCAGGACCCTGGGACTGAACACCTCCTTCTAAAACTGTATCCTGGACTTCCTGACTGGCCGCCCCCAGGTGGTGAATGTAGGCAACAACACTTCCGCCACGCTGACCCTCAACACGGGGGCCCATCAGGGGTGCGTGCTTAGTCCCCTCCTGTACTCCCTGTTCACCCACGACTGTGTGGCTGCGCATGACTCCAACACCATCATTAAGTTTGCTGACGACATGACGGTGGT
Organism: Salvelinus namaycush; assembly: GCF_016432855.1. Taxonomy (NCBI): domain Eukaryota; kingdom Metazoa; phylum Chordata; class Actinopteri; order Salmoniformes; family Salmonidae; genus Salvelinus; species Salvelinus namaycush. The sequence continues at coordinate 6,260,598 of NC_052333.1, forward strand.
AGGCGGGATCCCTGACGACGATGAGACAGCCTAAAGAGAGGAGGTCAGTGACCTGGCAATGTGGTGCCAGACAACAACCTCTCCCTCAACGTCAGCAAGATAAAGGAGCTCATCGTGGACTACAGGAAATGGAGGGCCGAGCACGCCCCCATCCACATCGACGGGGCTGTTGTGGAGCGGGTCAAGAGCTTCACGTTCCTCTGTGTCCACATCACTAAGGAATTATCATGGTCCAAACACGCCAACACAGTTGTGAAGAAGACACGATAACACCTCTTCCCCCTCAGGAGGCTGAAAAGATTTGGCATGGGCCCTCAGATCCTTTAAAGGTTCTACAGCTGCACCATTGAGAGCATCTTGACTGGCTGCATCACCGGTTGGTGTGGCAACTGCTTGGTATCCGACCACAAAGCGATATAGAGGGTAATGCATACGGCCCAGGACATCACTGGGGCCGAACTCCCTGCCATTCAGAATCTCTATACCAGGTGGGGTCAGAGGAAGGCCCTAAAATTTGTCAAAGATTCCAGCCACCCAAGTCAAAGACTGTTCTCTCTGCTACCACACGGCAAGCAGTACCAATGCACCAAGTCTGGAACCAATAGGACCCTGAACATCTTCTGCCCCCAAGCCATAAGACTGGTAAATTGTTAACCCAGACGATCTACATTTACCCTTTTTGCACTCTTTTGACTCATCACATAAACTGCTGATACTGTTTATTATCTAGTCAATTTACCCGTACCTATACAGTATCTACCTTCATTACCTCGTACCCCTGCACATTGATTCGGTACTGGTACCCAGTGTATATAGTCAAATTATAGTTACTCATTGTGTATGTAATCCTTGTGTTATTATTTTTTTCTATTATGATGTTGTTTCTCTCTGCAGTGTTGGGAATGGCCCGTAAGTCAGCTTTTCACTGTTAGTCTACAACTGTTGTTTCTCTCTGCAGTGTTGGGAATGGCCCGTAAGTCAGCTTTTCACTGTTAGTCTACAACTGTTGTTTCTCTCTGCAGTGTTGGGAATGGCCCGTAAGTCAGCTTTTCACTGTTAGTCTACAACTGTTGTTTCTCTCTGCAGTGTTGGGAATGGCCCGTAAGTCAGCTTTTCACTGTTAGTCTACAACTGTTGTTTCTCTCTGCAGTGTTGGGAATGGCCCGTAAGTCAGCTTTTCACTGTTAGTCTACAACTGTTGTTTATCTCTGCAGTGTTGGGAATGGCCCGCAAGTCAGCTTTTCACTGTTAGTCTACAACTGTTGTTTCTCTCTGCAGTGTTGGGAATGGCCCGTAAGTCAGCTTTTCACTGTTAGTCTACAACTGTTGTTTATCTCTGCAGTGTTGGGAATGGCCCGTAAGTCAGCTTTTCACTGTTAGTCTACAACTGTTGTTTCTCTCTGCAGTGTTGGGAATGGCCCGTAAGTCAGCTTTTCACTGTTAGTCTACAACTGTTGTTTATCTCTGCAGTGTTGGGAATGGCCCGTAAGTCAGCTTTTCACTGTTAGTCTACAACTGTTGTTTATGAAGCTTGTGAAAATTACATTAGATTTGATTTAATGTGATGAGACTGCTGTGGCTCCGTTTTGCGTGTATCTCTTCCGATGTGGGTAGGTTGAACTCTTCTCCTTTCAAGGCTTCATTTAGCTTGTTCACACATATACGCACTTTCCCATTTTTCTTCAGGGCACAATGGGTGCACACCAATCCGTTGGCTGTGTCACTTTCTCCACAACGTCTTACTTCCCTATTCCTCACAGCACAGGTGGCCGGTGGCACCTTAATTGGGTAGGATGGACTCATACAGTAGTAATGGCTGAAACGGAATTAATGGAATGGTATCGAACATATCAAATATGTTTTCTATGTGGTTGATCCCATTCCATTCACTCCATTCCAGCCATTATTATGAGCCGTCCTCCCCTCTGCAGCCTCCTGTTGTCACGCCCTGACTTTAGTTATATTTGGTTTCTTTATTATTTGGTTAGGTCAGGGTGTGACAAGGGTGGTTTGTTTAGTTTTGTATTATCTATGGTTTTTTTTTCTTGTCTAGGGTTTTTGTTATCTATGGGGATTTTGTATTGTCTAGGGGTAATTAGGTTGATGGTGGCCTGGATGGGTTCCCAATCAGAGACAGCTGTTTATCGTTGTCTCTGATTGGGGAGCCTATTTAGGTTGCCATTTTCCAAGTTGGTTTTGTGGGGAGTTGTCCTTGTTAGTTGCCTGGATGCACTACGTTGGCGGCACGTGTCGGTTTGATATTTATTGTGTTTGTTGGCGACATCGGTAAATAAGTATGGAAGCTCAAAACGCTGCGCCTTGTTCCACTCCTTTAAACGGCCGTGACACCTGTGCTTCACAGCTCCTCTGTCACCTTCTCTATCAGTGGTAGTGAGACTCTGTGCTGTGTGCTCAGAATATGGCTGTGGTGTTTTCTTTTAGTCATATTTTCACAGGTTCTGTGTTGTGCAAGCCGTGTTCTCGGAATGCGTCATGGACCTCTTCAATGCGTTTCACCAGGCCCATCTCAGCTGCTGTTGACCGGCTGAGTGTGTTGTGCAAACTGTTCTCCGATTGACATATACTGGGAAGGAATAGTGCTTTTCTTTGTATGTAGTGGTCGATTGAAATTGAGCTAAACAATTCAACTGGTCCAAGGGACAGCACAGAGAAAAACCAATTCAACTGGTCCAAGGGACAGCGCAGAGAAAAACAATTCAACTGGTCCAAGGGACAGCACAGAGAAAAACAATTCAACTGGTCCAAGGGACAGCACAGAGAAAAACAATTCAATTGGTCCAAGGGACAGCACAGAGAAAAACAATTCAACTGGTCCAAGGGACAGCACAGAGAAAAACAATTCAACTGGTCCAAGGGACAGCACGGAGAAAAACAATTCAACTGGTCCAAGGGACAGCGCAGAGAAAAACAATTCAACTGGTCCAAGGGACAGCACGGAGAAAAACAATTCAACTGGTCCAAGGGACAGCACAGAGAAAAACAATTCAACTGGTCCAAGGGACAGCACAGAGAAAAACAATTCAACTGGTCCAAGGGACAGCACAGAGAAAAACAATTCAACTGGTCCAAGGGACAGCACAGAGAAAAACAATTCAACTGGTCCAAGGGACAGCACAGAGAAAAACAATTCAATTGGTCCAAGGGACAGCACGGAGAAAAACAATTCAACTGGTCCAAGGGACAGCACAGAGAAAAACAATTCAACTGGTCCAAGGGACAGCACAGAGAAAAACAATTCAACTGGTCCAAGGGACAGCGCAGAGAAAAACAATTCAACTGGTCCAAGGGACAGCACAGAGAAAAACAATTCAACTGGTCCAAGGGACAGCACAGAGAAAAACAATTCAACTGGTCCAAGGGACAGCACGGAGAAATAGTAGACGGCTGCAATGTTCCCTCTGGAATGTGCCTATCCAATGTCTCTTCACACATTACAATAGGGTCTGCAGTGTCCATTTTATATTTCACAGGTGTTGCACCAATCAGGAATTACACTGACATTGCTAACTGATCCCAAGAAAAATGAAGTCTGGTCGTCCTTTTCTGTAACTTCATTCACCGATTTTGTGTGACATTCTTTCCCAATGTCCTGTTTTCTGACACTTATCGAATGAATACTTGAAAGCTGGACATCTTTCCTGCTTTTTATGTTGCATTTTCCCACACAGGTTGTATTTTCCCTCTGCACGCTCAGTGTCCCTTGAATATCTGTTCTCGTCCTCTCCTCCAAAAGTGACCAATTTAAAAATCTGCCCATGAGGGAACTGACCTGCACATCGCCATCTTTCTGATAGCGGGTTCTGAATCTCATAAAACGTTGTTTCCAGTCTGTCCATTAAGTCGGTTTATTAAAGCTAATATTGTGTGGTAGGTTAAACTTCACCATTGTCTACTTTCTTAGTAGGATGTTAGAAACACACTTCTGACACCATGTAATATAAAGTGAATGTTCAGTCAGCAGAGTAACCTTTAAGGGAGACTCTTCTTTAATCATGCAAGTGTGGAATTACCCACGTATGGCCCTACTGTATGTACCAGTTTGCGACATGAAGTAACACTGTCGTCCATACTATGACAGAGAGAGAGAGAGAGAGAGAGAGCGAGAGCGAGAGAGAGAGAGAGAGAGACAGAGAGAGAGAGAGACAGAGAGAGACAGAGAGAGAGAGAGCGAGAGAGAGGGAGAGAGAGAGAGAGAGACAGAGAGAGACACACAGAGAGAGAGAGGGAGAGAGCGGGAGAGAGAGAGAGAGCCAGAGAGAGACACACAGAGAGAGAGAGAGAGAGAGAGAGACAGAGAGATGGTGAGATCTGAGACATGTTGCGCTCGATGAACAAGGACTGTGCTTGCTAAGTATACAGTACATCCCCTAAAGGTCCCTTGAAGGATGCCTGCTCAGAATCGACTACAATTACTCTTACACAGAAAGCTCCAGTGGCTACACAGCAGATGAGGTGGGACAACCCCTACAGTACCAGATCCAACTAGCTCTCACAGTCTCACGTCAGAATTAGATGGTCATGCATATTTCTCAAATGTCACATTTTGAAGTCTTTGCAAACGTCAAATTTCTAAGTGTTTAAGGTTAACTCTGTATTTTGAAGGTTTAGTTAAGTTTAGGCATTAACCTTAACCTTCAAAATTCTGAGTTAATGCCTAAACTTTACCCTAACCTTCAAAATTCAGAGTTAATGCCTAAACTTAACCCTAACCTTCAAAATTCAGTGTTAAGTTTAGGAATTAACTCTAAAATCTTAAGGTTAAGCATTAACTCAGAATGGTTAAGGTAAGGGTTAAGGCAAAAGCAACTTTCTATCGCTTGATTCGACCTTTGGAGATCCAGCTGCAAACTTTGGAATCAGAGGCAGATGCTTACGCCCATCCACCATCCCCGTCCTCAACACCTTAACAAAACCAAAACCTACGTGAAGGTAACAGCGTTCACTGTTGCCCCTAGTGGCCAGTTTCCACATCATCTCCCGACGTACTCAGACATGGATGGACGTCGAATACTGACTTGTATCCCGGGTGACCTGACTGACCAGATCTGGGTTCAAACACTATTTGAAATCCTTCAAATACCTTTAGCAGCTTCCCGCTCAGCCCAGTCAAAACTGTTCGCTGCTCTGGCACCCCAATGGTGGAACAAACTCCCTCACGACGCCAGGTCAGCGGAGTCAATCACCACCTTCCGGAGACACCTGAAACCCCACCTCTTTAAGGAATACCTAGGATAGGATAAAGTAATCCTTCTAACCCCCCCCCCCCCCTTAAAAGAGTTAGATGCACTATTGTAAAGTGGTTGTTCCACTGGATATCATAAGGTGAATGCACCAATTTGTAAGTCGCTCTGGATAAGAGCGTCTGCTAAATGACTTAAATGTAAATGTAAATGTAGCACTTGCTTAAGCCTATTCGGTGTGCCAGATGGGCAGAGTTTGCCCTTTTGCATCTATTTCATTGGTTCCATTGTGCCAATCAAGCACAGCAAAAGTATTTTAATTTATTTCAAATACTTTTTGAACCAAAGGCTGTTCAGAGAGTAATTCTCAACTGTCCTCATGTATGCCCAGAGATATAAAGATGGTATAAAGTCTTTCTCAGATATAAAGATGTCAATTTGGGATATTATCATTGATGTAATATCATTTTTGACCAATTTTGTTGCAGTTCTGTTGAAATGCCTTAACCTAGATTGATTAAACAAGCCCAACATGACGTGCCACTTGATTCAGAAGAGATTTAACAATACGAACTAAGATTTTAGTCTTAGTAAGTAGCATGACGAGGAATCCAAATGAAACCATTTGAGAGATTCCATAAAATTTGCGAAAGGTGAAATTGAGTTCAGGGAAGACGGAAATCCCAATCAAATCTCAATGGGTAACAAACATGATGGAAAGCCCACTCTTAGTGAGGTCCTTCGTCACTCACTCAGGGAATCCTGTGTAGGAGTGAGAATTGCCTGTCTGGCCACCTCCCTCTCCATGACAGTGATTAGTGAGATACCAGGTTAGGATCAGAATGACCTGTGTGTAGTGAGATACCAGGTTAGGATCAGAATGACCTGTGTGTAGAGAGATACCAGGTTAGGATCAGATTGACCTGTGTGTAGTGAGATACCAGGTTAGGATCAGATTGACCTGTGTGTAGTGAGATACCAGGTTAGGATCAGATTGACCTGTGTGTAGTGAGATACCAGGTTAGGATCAGAATGACCTGTGTGTAGTGAGATACCAGGTTAGGATCAGATTGACCTGTGTGTAGTGAGATACCAGGTTAGGATCAGATTGACCTGTGTGTAGTGAGATACCAGGTTAGGATCAGATTGACCTGTGTGTAGTGAGATACCAGGTTAGGATCAGATTGACCTGTGTGTAGTGAGATACCAGGTTAGGATCAGATTGACCTGTGTGTAGGTAGATACCAGGTTAGGATCAGATTGACCTGTGTGTAGGTAGATACCAGGTTAGGATCAGATTGACTTGTGTTTATAGACATACGACAACTTTATTCTTCTTCCAAATAATACTGCTATGTAAGGGTCGATGCAAATAGGATTGAATCAAATACATAATCGAACGGAAATGGGAAAGAGCATCAAGATTCTCCTGGTATGTATCATAATTATGTCAAAGAGACAGATGGGTGATGCTGCAGCTGATTTGAATCCAGAGAGCAGCTCATGTCAATCAATGAGTGAGCTGAAAGTAAAGATTAGAAATGACATCGCTAGCTAATTTTCAACGTCACCGTAACAAAAAAACTTAAAACAGGTCTGGGAAAATGTTACATTTTCAAGAATATCAGATTTGCTGGACTCAAAATAATAATAATAATTAGGAATTTACTAAATAAAGTAAATTATTATGAACTCAACTTATTTATCTCATTTTTTTTCTCAACTTTCGGAAGTTCTGAACAACAGCAATGACGTATGTCACAAAGCTCTCACATAGCCGTCATAGTTCAAGTAGAAAACAGAATGCATCAACCTTTATAAGAAACATGTACATTCTACCTCAACTAAAAGGTGCCCCTGCAAATTGACGCTGTATCGATACCCCCTGTATATAAACGTCCCTTTTTCAGGACCCTGACTTTCAAAGATAATTCGTAAAAATCCAAATAACTTCACAGATTTTCATTGTAAAGGGTTTTAACACTGTTTCCTATGCCTGTTCAATGAACCATAAACAATGGAACGGTCGTTCCACAGGCAAATCTGGTGCAGACCATGAGGAGGAGATGCACTGCAGTACTTAATGTAACTGGTGGCCACACCAGATACTGACTGTTACTTTTGATTTTGACCCCCCTTTGTTCAGGGACACATTATTCAATTTCTGTTAGTCACATGTCTGTGGAACTTGTTCAGTTTAGGTCTCAGTTGTTGAATCTTGTTATGTTCATACAAATATTTACACATGTTAAATTTGCTGAAAATAAACGCAGTTGACAGTGAGAGGACGTTTCTTTTTTTGCTGAGTTTAGTCTCGCTATTGTTATTTTACTGCTGCTCTTAAATGCTTGTTACTGTTATCTCTTATTCTTATCCGTATTTTTTGAAACTGCATTGTTGGTTAGGGGCTCGTAAGTAAACATTTCACTGTAAGGTCTACACCTGTTTTATTTGGCGCATGTGACTAATACAATTTGATTTGATTTGATTTGAACACAATGTTATCACCATCAAGAATAACTGAGAAGAGTTGCATCCTCAGTGAACCGGAAACGTCACCCAGACGTCTTGGATGCATGGTGTGTGACCAGGGTTTTCTGCCTGCGTCCCAAATGCACCCTATTACTTTTACAGTACAATGCTTTTGACCAGGTACCAGGACCCATAGTGCTCTGGTCTAAAGTAGTGCACTATATAGAGAATACGGTGCCATTTGGTACACAGTCTTTGTCTGTCGATGGTGTGGTCCCAGTTCTGTCCACCCCACCCTCCTGGCTGTCTTCTATGTGTAGTCCCAGTTCTGTCCACCCCACCCTCCACACCTCCTGGCTGTCTTCTATGTGTAGTCCCAGTTCTGTCCACCCCACCCTCCACCCACCTGGCTGTCTTCTATGTGTAGTCCCAGTTCTGTCCACCTCACCCTCCACCCCTCCTGGCTGTCTTCTATGTGTAGTCCCAGTTCTGTCCACCCCACCCTCCACCCCTCCTGGCTGTCTTCTATGTGTAGTCCCAGTTCTGTCCACCTCACCATCCACCCCACCTGGCTGTCTTCTATGTGTAGTCCCAGTTCTGTCCACCCCACCCTCCACCCCTCCTGGCTGTCTTCTATGTGTAGTCCCAGTTCTGTCCACCTCACCCTCCACCCCACCTGGCTGTCTTCTATGTGTAGTCCCAGTTCTGTCCACCCCACCTGGCTGTCTTCTATGTGTAGTCCCAGTGCTGTCCACCCCACCCTCCACCCCTCCTGGCTGTCTTCTATGTGTAGTCCCAGTTCTGTCCACCCCACCCTCCACACCTCCTGGCTGTCTTCTATGTGTAGTCCCAGTTCTGTCCACCCCACCTGGCTGTCTTCTATGTGTAGTCCCAGTTCTGTCCACCTCACCCTCCACCCCACCTGGCTGTCTTCTATGTGTAGTCCCAGTTCTGTCCACCTCACCCTCCACCCCTCCTGGCTGTCTTCTATGTGTAGTCCCAGTTCTGTCCACCCCACCTGGCTGTCTTCTATGTGTAGTCCCAGTGCTGTCCACCCCACCCTCCACCCCTCCTGGCTGTCTTCTATGTGTAGTCCCAGTTCTGTCCACCCCACCCTCCACCCCTCCTGGCTGTCTTCTATGTGTAGTCCCAGTTCTGTCCACCCCACCCTCCACCCCACCTGGCTGTCTTCTATGTGTAGTCCCAGTTCTGTCCACCCCACCCTCCACCCCTCCTGGCTGTCTTCTATGTGTAGTCCCAGTTCTGTCCACCCCACCCTCCACCCCACCTGGCTGTCTTCTATGTGTAGTCCCAGTTCTGTCCACCCCACCCTCCACCCCACCTGGCTGTCTTCTATGTGTAGTCCCAGTTCTGTCCACCTCACCCTCCACCCCTCCTGGCTGTCTTCTATGTGTAGTCCCAGTTCTGTCCACCCCACCCTCTACCCCACCTGGCTGTCTTCTATGTGTAGTCCCAGTTCTGTCCACCCCACCTGGCTGTCTTCTATGTGTAGTCCCAGTTCTGTCCACCTCACCCTCCACCCCTCCTGGCTGTCTTCTATGTGTAGTCCCAGTTCTGTCCACCCCACCCTCCACCCCTCCTGGCTGTCTTCTATGTGTAGTCCCAGTTCTGTCCACCCACCCTCCACCCCTCCTGGCTGTCTTCTATGTGTAGTCCCAGTTCTGTCCACCCCACCTGGCTGTCTTCTATGTGTAGTCCCAGTGCTGTCCACCCCACCCTCCACCCCTCCTGGCTGTCTTCTATGTGTAGTCCCAGTTCTGTCCACCCCACCCGCCACCCCTCCTGGCTGTCTTCTATGTGTAGTCCCAGTTCTGTCCACCTCACCCTCCACCCCACCTGGCTGTCTTCTATGTGTAGTCCCAGTTCTGTCCACCCCACCCTCCACCCCTCCTGGCTGTCTTCTATGTGTGGTCCCAGTTCTGTCCACCCCACCTGGCTGTCTTCTATGTGTAGTCCCAGTTCTGTCCACCTCACCCTCCACCCCTCCTGGCTGTCTTCTATGTGTAGTCCCAGTTCTGTCCACCCCACCTGGCTGTCTTCTATGTGTAGTCCCAGTGCTGTCCACCCCACCCTCCACCCCTCCTGGCTGTCTTCTATGTGTAGTCCCAGTTCTGTCCACCCCACCCTCCACCCCTCCTGGCTGTCTTCTATGTGTAGTCCCAGTTCTGTCCACCCCACCCTCCACCCCACCTGGCTGTCTTCTATGTGTAGTCCCAGTTCTGTCCACCCCACCCTCCACCCCTCCTGGCTGTCTTCTATGTGTAGTCCCAGTTCTGTCCACCCCACCCTCCACCCCACCTGGCTGTCTTCTATGTGTAGTCCCAGTTCTGTCCACCCCACCCTCCACCCCACCTGGCTGTCTTCTATGTGTAGTCCCAGTTCTGTCCACCTCACCCTCCACCCCTCCTGGCTGTCTTCTATGTGTAGTCCCAGTTCTGTCCACCCCACCCTCTACCCCACCTGGCTGTCTTCTATGTGTAGTCCCAGTTCTGTCCACCCCACCTGGCTGTCTTCTATGTGTAGTCCCAGTTCTGTCCACCTCACCCTCCACCCCTCCTGGCTGTCTTCTATGTGTAGTCCCAGTTCTGTCCACCCCACCCTCCACCCCTCCTGGCTGTCTTCTATGTGTAGTCCCAGTTCTGTCCACCCACCCTCCACCCCTCCTGGCTGTCTTCTATGTGTAGTCCCAGTTCTGTCCACCCCACCTGGCTGTCTTCTATGTGTAGTCCCAGTGCTGTCCACCCCACCCTCCACCCCTCCTGGCTGTCTTCTATGTGTAGTCCCAGTTCTGTCCACCCCACCCGCCACCCCTCCTGGCTGTCTTCTATGTGTAGTCCCAGTTCTGTCCACCTCACCCTCCACCCCACCTGGCTGTCTTCTATGTGTAGTCCCAGTTCTGTCCACCCCACCCTCCACCCCTCCTGGCTGTCTTCTATGTGTGGTCCCAGTTCTGTCCACCCCACCTGGCTGTCTTCTATGTGTAGTCCCAGTTCTGTCCACCCCACCCTCCACCCCTCCTGGCTGTCTTCTATGTGTAGTCCCAGTGCTGTCCACCCCACCCACCCCTCCTGGCTGTCTTCTATGTGTAGTCCCAGTTCTGTCCACCCCACCCTCCACCCCTCCTAGCTGTCTTCTATGTGTAGTCCCAGTGCTGTCCACCCCACCCCCCCCCCCTGGCTGTCTTCTATGTGTAGTCCCAGTTCTGTCCACCCTCCACCCCACCTGGCTGTCTTCTATGTGTAGTCCCAGTTCTGTCCACCCTCCACCCCACCTGGCTGTCTTCTATGTGTAGTCCCAGTGCTGTCCACCCCACCCTCCACCCCTCCTGGCTGTCTTCTATGTGAACACTATATATTGGACCCAATTCCCTCAGGCATTGAAAGGTTTTTGACATGTGAACAGGTCTTTCTGACATGTGACGTCCATGTATCTAGCTGCCCCCAAGGCAATCGGCAGGCGTAAGACCTCAGAGATTAAGAAAGTAATGACAAATCTCAAGGACAGTGACAGCAGATCAATGGCTCTAGGCCCCATTTAAACAAGACACGTCACTTCAAGCATATAAAACCTTTGACAGGCTATAAAGAGATTAGCAATGCAGTGTGCCACAGGTCGGTTTCTGGAATGAGTGTTATTGCCTGCTTGTACATGTACCACTAACCATAAGGTGTACATGTACCACTAACCATAAGGTGCTGTCGCAATGGTGTCCAGGTCTGCTGTCATGTTCTGTCAATTTGAGTTTTTCAATTTTCCTTGGAAGTAGGCCTAGGCCGGGATTCATTCTGATACCCGGTTAGATCCACGTTATAGCACAAATGACATTTAAAGGTAATTTCTCATTTAGTCGACATCTGCAGCGTTTACCTTGAAAGCAATTTCCACAAATGTGGTAAGATTGTATTTAAAAGTTGCGTTGTCTACAAGCGCGACCAGATTGAATCCGGGCACTAATTTCTGAAGAACATGGTTGATTCATTATTTAATCCCTTACAACATGGATACTCTTAGTGTTAAACGCTGTCCCTCTTTCTTTCTTTTTTACGTCTCTGAAATGTACATATAGGTTCAAAGTTCCCAGTTGGGAAAGCAACTAAACACTTACGACAACAAAATGGCTCTTTGTGGGAAACAATTTCAGTAATGCAGGCATGCATGCGCACGCACGCACACACACACACACACACACACACACACACACACACACACACACACACACACACACACACACACACACACACACACACACACACACACACACACACACACACAGACACACACGCACCTTCTTTCCTTCTCCATCTATAATTTCTTCTTAACAAGTGGCTTGTTTGACATTTGCAGAAACACGCAGAAAGCCGCCGTCAAGCTGATTTGCATGTCATTACTTTCTAGGGCAGTAAAGCGTCCCAAAAAGTAGGGGAGAATTAGTTTACAGAGTCATAGTGGATTACTCTAAAGGAGGCATTACATGAGTGGAAAAGATGCTTACCCACAATCCTGTTGGAGGGTTATATTTGGTGGAGAAAGGGCAAAACATGCACACATGGAGGGAGAGAGGCTCTGCTTAGATTTTTACTTCTACCCTTAGCTATGGTAGCCCTAGATATGGTAGCCTTAGATATGGTAGCCCTAGATATGGTAGCCTTAGATATGATACCTTAGCTATGGTAGCCCTAGATATGGTAGCCTTAGATATGGTAGCCTTAGATATGGTAGCCTTAGATATGGTAGCCTTAGATTATGGTAGCCTTAGGTATGGTAGCCTTAGATATGATACCTTAGATATGATACCTTAGATTATGGTAGCCTTAGATATGATACCTTAGGTTTGGGGCGGCAGGTAGCCTAGTGGTTAGAGCGTTGGACTAGTAACCGAAAGGTTGCAAGATCAAATCCCTGAGCTGACAAGGTAAAAATCTGTGGGTCTGCCCTGAACAAGGCAGTTAACCCACTGTTCCTAGGCCGTCATTAAAAATAAGAATGTGTTCTTATTAACTGACTAGCCTAGTTAAATAAAAACAATATGATAGCCTTAGGTATGGTAGCCTTAGGTAGGGTAGCCTTAGGTATGCTAGCCTTAGATATGCTAGCCTTAGATATGGTAGCCTTAGATATGGTAGCCTTAGATATGGTAGCCTTAGATATGCTAGCCTTAGATATGGTAGCCTTAGATATGCTAACCTTAGATATTGTAACCTTAGGTATGCTAGCCTTAGATATTGTAACCTTAGATATGCTAGCCTTAGATATGCTAGCCTTAGATATGGTAGCCTTAGATATGCTAACCTTAGATATTGTAACCTTAGGTATGCTAGCCTTAGGTATGCTAGCCTTAGATATTGTAGCCTTAGGTATGCTAGCCTTAGATATGCTAGTCTTAGATATTGTAGCCTTAGATATATTCTTTGTTTATTCCTAGTATAGTGATGTGCTTCTCTCTCTCTCTTAGTCCCCTGCCACCTGAGAACTGATCACCTCAGTGTCTTGAATACATATTATCTCCTTGCAAAAACAAACAGGGTGTTTTGTAGGCTACCACTAGTGTTCATTAACATAACCTAGGAAAACTATTATCAATGCAGGAAGTAAACTAATGTGTGTTTGCATTTGAATGCAGAATTATCCAGTTTTTTTTTTTTTACTGCTCACTATCCCACTGTTAAATCGACATAAGACATTCTTGACTGGACACAAGTTTGTTGCTACGTTACTTCTGTTTCAGTTTGCAAATGAGCGTTAGCCTCACCTTGTAATTAGAACCACATCTTGATGTAGCATACCCATGGAGCACATGATATAGAATGCATCCCAAATGGCACCCTATTCCCTACGTACAGTAGTGTACTACTTTTGACCAGAGCCCTATTGGTAGTAGTGCAGGAGACCTGATTGCATGTTAGATCAGCTCTACATCATCCATGTTGGATTCTACATCATTAGTATGTCACGTAGTGTATGCATTAGGTGTTGGTCAGTGAGTGACACAGCTGACTAAACAAACAAAGAGGGATGTTCAATCCATTGTGAGCTCATTGATGATAGAAGTGTATCAATGAATGCTGATGAGAAGTTTCCCACACTGGTAATTACATTTTTCAATTATTAAATGATTTTGTCCGCCAGGCTTATTTTTAAACCTGTCCATTTATTAGTGTCATTCATTTGATTAATTAACAAAGCAGCTTCTAACAAGTGGTGATCATAATTAGTTTCCTTTTCTAACCAATTAGTTTCAGGTTGCTTGATGACATCTTATTCATCACCCAGTTCTTTGACTGCACACACACACACACACACACACACACACACACACACACACACACACACACACACACACACACACACACACACACACACACACACACACACACACACACACACGCACACACACGCACGCTCACGCTCACGCGCACGCTCACGCACGCACGCACACGCACACATGCACACGCTCACACACGCACACGCTCACGCTCACACACACACTCTCACACACGCACACACACGCTCACACGCACACACACGCACACACGCTCATGCTCACACACACACACACACACACACACACACACACACACACACACACACACACACACACACACACACACACACACACACACACACACACACACACGCACACTACAGATGAACAAAAAGCTCGTAATAATAGGATTGAAACTGACTCCTTGTCTCCGAACCTTAATTACAATATTAATTATTGTTAATTAATGCACTTTGGTATCATAATTATACAACTTCAAGTACTGCTCTCCTGCCAATAACTACCACTTTACTCCGATAATAACACCAAAATGATGACCCATAGTTTTGACCTCTGCTCAGAACATGACTGTTTCAGTGTTGATCTTTTCAAGTGTAGAAGCACAGAGCAAAACCATTTACAATATCAAGTTCTCGGAACTACAGAAAGACAAAACCCTTTTCTTTTTCCAAAACATGATCTGCAGTTGCAGTGTGAATTGACAATGTACATGTGTGTGGGGATGGAGTGGATGTGTGTGTGTGTGTGTGTGTGTGTGTGTGTGTGTGTGTGTGTGTGTGTGTGTGTGTGTGTGTGTGTGTGTGTGTGTGTGTGTGTGTGTGTGTGTGTGTGTGTGTGTGTACAAGTTTTACTATACTTGTGAGTACCAGAAATCAACTAACATTCTGAGAAGTGAGGACATTTTGCCAGTCCTCACTTGCAAAAAAAGGCTATTTTAGGCTTAGGGGTTCGGTTAAGGGTTTGGGTTAGAATTAGGGCTAGGGGTTAAGGGTTACTGGTTAGGTTTAGGGTTAGGGTTAGGACTAGGGTTAGGTTTAGGGTTAGGGTCAGGACTTAGGGTTAGGTTTAGGGAAAATAGGATTTTGAAAGGGGATCAATTGTTGATCCCCAAAAAGTAAGACACAGCTGTGTGTGTGTGTGTGTGTGTGTGTGTGTGTGTGTGTGTGTGTGTGTGTGTGTGTGTGTGTGTGTTTGTGTGTGTGTGTGTGTGTGTGTGTGTGTGTGTGTGTGTGTGTGTGTGTGTGTGTGTGTGTGTGTGTGTGTGTGTGCATACGTGTGTGGGTGGATTCTTTATGTTTGTAAATGCCTATACTATATAGTACATACTGTATGTGGGATGTGGTAGTTCACATGTCAACACTGAAGGAATAAACACAAGGGAGAACTTTGTTTCTTCATTATTAATAAAACATCTTATTTCCCCGTTGACAGTAAGGTGTCGTAGAGAGAGAGAGATGTGGGTGGAGAGGCGGAATGGTGACGAGGCGACCAGAAGAGAAGGAGTGGAGGGAGCGGAAGGGGGAATAGGGTAGGAGAAGGCGAGAGAGGGTTAAGGTTTGACGTCCTCAAAGACTGTATTGATTCTACAGTAAAACTAGCTGATGAGCTCTCTATAGAGCCCCTGGGGCCAGAGTTAATATGTTCTCTGTTTTCTCATATTCGTGGTAAGAGATATCACATAGAAGCCTTGTTTATACCTGGTTCTAACATGAGTCTGTTTTCATGATCTTGTTCAGATTCTGATTGTGCCAACATTTGTCAATCAAAAGACACATTGCGATCTGATTGTGATTAGACCTCAGGAGGTAGTCAAAGATGCATCTTGTAAGGATACATTAGGCCAAAGTTACAGTTGTCCCGCCCTCGGAAGAAAATCACACACTATACCTTCATTAGAAACCAACTGCATACTGACATTGTGGTCGGATGCCACAGTCCAATCGGAATTAGATCACGCTTTTTGAAATAAAGGTATGAAGAGAAATTGAATGAGAAAAGAAGGGTTCACCCCTGTTCCCACGTTCAATGCCGGCGCAAAATAGAATATTTGAAAACATTGTACAGAAAGGCCAATGACTGTAATAGCAGGAGTGGGAAGGGGAGAACCCAGTGCCCATTTTACTCAGAGCTGGACGTGATATTGGGTGACCATCCACCATCCGCCCACCGTCCCATTCATCCCCAATACATTTGTAGTTCAGTGTACATTCTGTTATGCTAGTATGTCAGTCTATCAACCCTCGATGAGTGAAAGAGACTGATCAATGATTTCTCCCCTTTGGTAGGCTAATGTTAAGGCCAGGGATGAGAGCTTATCAACATTTGTTTGTAATGTGAATAGTGTAATTCAGTTGCTACATCAGATATTAAAATAACACAGTGATATTATAATGCGGTGGCTTACCTATGGAAATGCTATAAAAGTCAACTCTGGCTAGATGTAAAGGAAACTAGGCCTACACATTATACCGGGTCATAGACTTGTCATGCGCTGCTCTCTTCTCCTGTGACTCCATCATAGTCCGTCCCATCCATCCCCAATACATTTGTAGTTCAGTTTAAATTCTGTAATGCTAGTATATATCAGTCTATCAACCCTCGATGAGTGAAAGAGACTTTGTTACTGAATGATCACTTATCAGTGATTCGGAGGAAACCATACCATGGGAATTCTCCCAGCGTGTTCTTTTTTTTCTTTTTTCTGTATGCCAGATAAAAATCAGACTACGGGGAATATAATGCAATCCTTTTGGATTTGATTCTAATCTATGAATCTTTTAGCATTTTCCAGTCAAATCGCTAGCAATAAAGTGCAGAATATGTCCAAACTGATGTGTAAAGGTGCACAGCTTTCTTTAAGCCTGAGCGAGGCCACTGTCCAATATGATGTACAGTACCAGTCAACAGTTTGGACACACCTACTCATTCAAGAGTTTGTCTTTATTTTTTACTATTGTCTACATTGTAGAATAATAGTGAAGACATCAAAACTATGAAATAACACATATGGAATCATGTAGTAACCAAAAAAGTGTTAAATAAATCAAAATATATTTGAGATTTGAGATTCTACAAAGTAGCCACCCTTTGCCTTGATGACAGCTCAACGTGTCCAGGTGGCAGAGGCTGGTGCTCTCTCATTAGTGATAAAAAAAAATCATATTAATTCCAATTTGTATTATTAACTACGTGACAATGATTTTGAGAAACGAAACATGTATTATTCAAATGGTAGGATAAATTGTAAGCTTCCCAAAACTTGAAACTCACGCGCTGCCTAGGAATAGGCCGTTGAGACGGGGTGCCCATTTCTTAATACTGCATAAATACAACGGGTTTGTGTGTGTGTGTGTGTGGGTTTGATTGTGTGTGTGTGTGTGTGTGTGTTTGTGTGTGTGTGTGTGTGTGTGTGTGTGTGTGTGTGTGTGTGTGTGTGTGTGTGTGTGTGTGTGTGTGTGTGTGTGTGTGTGTGTGTGTGTGTGTGTGTGTGTGTGTGTGTGTGTGAGAGAGAGAGAGAGAGATAACGAGAGGGATGTTGTAACTAAGATCACTGAGAAAAGCGCTCACCTCGATCCAGTACCAGAGGGTGGAAACCACCACTTACTATGTTGCTTGCTAGACTAGTGGGCTAGTACACTTACAATTAGCAGAGGGCATGAGAATGCCATGTTGCTTCATTTATATTGTTCCCATTACCTTTTCACCAAGTTTCAAATTGTAAACTAATAAAAAATCTAAGTGGAAAACTATTGTGAGCACTTCTCTAGATCATTTGATATCCAGAGAAGAGAAGAGGGAGAGAAAGAGGGGAGGGAAAGAGAGAAAGACCATATTTTAATTTTTTATTTAAAAAAAAATGTATGCAGTAGATCAGATTTACATTTGCAGATAGATTGTAGCTTCCATCAATGTAATTGTCTGCATCATTTCCAATCCCCATATGTATATTTGATGTAAATATGTATATATAAATATATATTTTCCTTATTTTCCCAATTGTATTTCCTTTTTTATAAATGTTCCCCTGACTCTACCACCCCTTCCCTAATTGAAGTAAACTAATGGACAACAACCCTTTAAGCTTCTACTTCCAGCTTATACCTACCATATACATTTTACGGACACAATTTATTTACAATAGTTATCTTTTGTTTGTTTTTAGTCCCATCCTTCAGCTACCATCAACCCCTCCCATCTATGTCTGAAGACCACCATGTTTAACAAAAGTTCTGAACCTATAAACATTTTATGGACACAGTATATTTTACATTAGTTATCTTGTTATTTTTAGTCCCACCCTTTATCTCCACTCAACCCCTCCCTTCTATCTCTGAACACCATCCAGTTTTGATTTATATTTGCAGAGTTAAGTCAAACTAAACTGCAGATCATGAGTCCAACTCCAAACCCCCACAACTGAATACATAAGAGCATATCATGAGTCCCACTCCAAACCACCACAACTGAATACATAAGAGCATATCATGAGTCCCACTCCAAACCACCACAACTGAATACATAAGAGCATATCATGAGTCCCACTCCAAACCACCACAACTGAATACATAAGAGCATATCAGGAGTCCCACTCCAAACCACCACAACTGAATACATAAGAGCATATCATGATTCCCACTCCAAACCCCCACAACTGAATACATAAGAGCATATCATGAGTCCCACTCCAAACCACCACAACTGAATACATAAGAGCATATCATGATTCCCACTCCAAACCACCACAACTGAATACATAAGAGCATATCATGAGTCCCACTCCAAACCACCACAACTGAATACATAAGAGCATATCATGATTCCCACTCCAAACCCCCACAACTGAATACATAAGAGCATATCATGAGTCCAACTCCAAACCCCCACAACTGAATACATAAGAGCATATCATGAGTCCAACTCCAAACCACCACAACTGAATACATAAGAGCATATCATGAGTCCAACTCCAAACCCCCACAACTGAATACATAAGAGCATATCATGAGTCCCACTCCAAACCCCCACAACTGAATACATAAGAGCATATCATGAGCAAACCGCTTACAAAACAGAGCTGAGAGCTCTCCATGCGGAATGGGAACCAATATATAAATATGCCATGTTTTTTTCTCTCCCCTACCCCAATCCGATTATCATTTATATCAATAATGCAACAGAAAAATAGTTTAATCGTTTTTTTATTGCAACAACACAAATTCTTGCAGTTTTACCATCTCACCATCAATGGGTGCTGCAGCACCTTCGTGACGCGTACTTCCCGCGGCTATGAACTGTAATCAGTTACGTTACCAGCTAAAATATTGTAATCAGATTACAGATACTTTTGAAAAACTAGATGATTACTTATTGAATTACTTTTAAATTCAGAAAAATAGATTATGACACTTTTCTGTTTTCTCAATGACATTAAACTCAGCATTTAAAAAAGGCACATGATCAAGTTTGTTCCACCTGAGCGATGTTATGAGGCTATTTTGCTTCGACTGGTCCTTGGGGCCCTTGTTAAGGTCAATGGCATCATTAATTTTACCCAGTGCCAAGACATTTTTTGCCAAAAACCTTGAAACTCCCAAACTTGAAACTCTGCAGGAGGCTGGAACAAAGACAATAACCCCAAGCACACATCAAAATCCACAAAAAAAAATGTTATTGGCCACAAAATCAATGTTTTGCAATGGCCATCTCAGTCTCCTGACTAGAAACCCATTGAAAACCTATGGTTTGAATTGAAGAGGGCAGTCCATAAGCGCAAATTAAGGATATCAATGATCTGGAAGGATTCTGTATGGAGAAATGGTCTAAGATCCCACCTAATGTGTTCTCCAACTCCTCCACTTTAAAAATAAATGCCCAGTGCCGTTATCCTCGCAAGGTCAGGTGTTAAAGGTATTGAAAACAAGGGTGTCAATCATTTTATCCCTATCTTTTTGAATAGAAAATGTATTACTTGTTAAACAAAATCTCTTTCTCTGAGCAATTGTAGTAGTATAAAATAATTTCCCAATTTGTTTGAGGATACAATATAGCTAAGTATTTTTAATTATTTATTTTATACAGTAATTTTGTCTCATCTTTATCAAGGGTGCTAATAATTTCCGACACCCTTGAAGCCTCTGTCTGCTTTTTGCTTCTTCATACAGATTCTGACAGGACTAAACAGGCTTCTTTTTCTCAGCCTTGGGAAGACTTCTGTTTCTCTCTCCATTCATCCCTCCCTCCCTCCATCCCCCGCTACAGGCATGCCTTTGAAACCTTGAAAGAAAAGCGGGGAGAAAATCCTCAATGCACACTTCTCCATGAGAAGGTAAGCTACGCTGAGGAGAGGAAGCAAAGACAAACTCAAGCCATTTAAATGGTTCTTGAAAGCTCTGTGGGAAAACGTTCTGTTGTCTAGGGAAAGGTGCTTTCCTGTACATTAATTAGTGGTTACGCCATTGAAGAAGGTGAAGAAGGTGAAGAAATATGATCAGGTTCAAAACTGAAAAACCACTCACATGTAAATATGTTCCTAAAAGATCATGCTTTGGCTACACACATGGTGTGATGTTTAAAAACATAACATCTCGTCTCTTAGAATTGACTTACATTTGAAGGCTCATTTAGAATTTGACATACAACAGCAGAAAACATTTGGGAGCAGGAAGTTGTTGATTGGTGGAAGCAGATCAACCGTATCGCTCTTGGAAATGCTGTTTAACCAACTCAGATTTTACCCAGAGCTGGGGTCAATGCCAATATTCCTACTCTTCCATATCCATATCCAATTCCTTTTCAAATTCAATATCCAACTCCCAACCCATATCCCATATTCCCTTTCACTCCACTCATGTATCAAACAGCAATTCCAATTGCTACGGGGAGGAAGAGGGAGAAAAGTCAATATTAAATCCATATATCACTTTTGCAAGAGCAGATGTAATTCCTGATGTTTGATGGTGATTGTTTTATTTCTCTAATATTATTCTTTGAAGGTTACATTCTCCCTGAACACATTACATTATAATTGTTACGGTTGGCTGAACATCAACCCACAATGCTGTTGAACAGTTGGAAAAAAACATTTTCATATGTCGATTCTCTCCACTGTTTATATATTTTTTACCTTTATTTAACCAGGTAAGACCCATTGAGGTTAAAAAACTATTTTGCAAAGGCGACCTGGCAAGAAGCCAAAACAGAGAAATTGCAGCCTGTACATAAAATATTACAGAAAAATACAAAATACACACAAAAGACAAAGTGTCACAAGATACAGATACACTTGAAGATTAGCAACAACTGCAGCTATCACAAACAGTGTTGTTGATTAGTGTCTTAAAAATGCTAACTCCCCTAACTTTAATATCTTTTGAAGCATGTTCCAGGATGAAGGGCATTATGGGAAAAATCTTGTTTCCACATCTCAGTTCTAGCCTTAGGAACAGACAAGGACAGCAGCGACTGTGAACAAAGACTGTCTGGGTTGGCGCCCCCCCCTTGGTTTGTGCTGTGGTGGAGATCTTTGTGGGCTATACTCTGCCTTGTCTCAGGATTGTAAGTTGGTGGTTGAAGATATCCCTCTAGTGGTGCGGGGGCTGTGCTTTGGCAAAGTGGGTGGGGTTATATCCTTCCTGTTTGGCCCTGTCCGGGGGTATCATCGGATGGGGCCACAGTGTCTCCTGACCCCTCCTGTCTCAGCCTCCAGTATTTATGCTGCAGTAGTTTATGTGTCGGGGGGCTAGGGTCAGTTGGTTATATCTGGAGTACTTCTCCTGTCTTATCCAGTGTCCTGTGTGAATTTAAGTATGCTCTCTCTAATTCTCTCCTTCTCTCTTTCTTTCTCTCTCTCGGAGAACCTGAGCCCTAGGACCATACGTCAGGACTACCGGGCATGATGACTCCTTGCTGTCCCCAGTCCACCTGGCCTTGCTGCTGTTCCAGTTTCAACTGTTCTGCCTGCGGTTATTGAACCCCTACCTGTCCCAGACCTGCTGCTTTCAACTCTTAATGATCGGCTATGAAAAGCCAACTGACATTTATTCCTGATTATTATTTGACCATGCTTGTCATTTATGAACATTTTGAAAATCTTGGCTCTCTCTAATTCTCTCCTTCTCTCTTTCTTTCTCTCTCTCGGAGGACCTGAGCCCTAGGACCATACGTCAGGACTACCGGGCATGATGACTCCTTGCTGTCCCCAGTCCACCTGGCCTTGCTGCTATTCCAGCTTCAACTGTTCTGCCTGCGGTTATGGAACCTGTCCCAGACCTGCTGTTTTCAACTCTTAATGATCGGCTATGAAAAGCCAACTGACATTTATTCCTGATTATTATTTGACCATGCTTGTCACTTATGAACATTTTGAACATCTTGGCCATGTTCTGTTATAATCTCCACCCGGCACAGCCAGAAGAGGACTGGCCACCCCTCATAGCCTGGTTCCTCTCTAGGTTTCTTCCTAGGTTTTGGCCTTTCTAGGGAGTTTTTCCTAGCCACCATGCTTCTACACCTGCATTGCTTGCTGTTTGGGGTTTTAGGCTGGGTTTCTGTACAGCACTTCGAGATATTAGCTGATGTACGAAGGGCTATATAAAATAAACTTGATTTTATTTGATTTGATGTATTGACTGTATTGACTGTATTGAGACTGTATTGAGACTGTATTGACTGTATTGAGACTGTATTGACTGTATTGAGACTGTATTGACTGTATTGAGACTGTATTGACTGTATTGAGTCTGTATTGAAACTGTATTGACTGTATTGAGACTGTATTGAGACTGTATTGACTGTATTGAGACTGTATTGAGACTGTATTGAGACTGTATTGAGACTGTATTGAGACTGTATTGACTGTATTGAGACTTTACTGAGACTGTATTGAGACTGTATTGACTGTATTGAGACTGTATTGAGACTGTATTGAGACTGTATTGAGACTGTATTGACTGTATTGAGACTGTATTGAGACTGTATTGAGACTGTATTGAGACTGTATTGACTGTATTGAGACTGTATTGAGACTGTATTGACTGTATTGAGACTGTATTGACTGTATTGAGACTGTATTGAGACTGTATTGAGACTGTATTGACTGTATTGAGACTGTATTGAGACTGTATTGACTGTATTGAGACTGTATTGACTGTATTGACTGTATTGACTGTATTGAGACTGTATTGAGACTGTATTGAGACTGTAGTGACTGTATTGAGACTGTATTGACTGTATTGAGACTGTATTGAGACTGTATTGACTGTATTGAGACTGTATTGACTGTATTGAGACTGTATTGACTGTATTGAGACTGTATTGACTGTATTGACTGTATTGACTGTATTGAGACTGTATTGAGACTGTATTGAGACTGTAGTGACTGTATTGAGACTGTATTGACTGTATTGAGACTGTATTGAGACTGTATTGACTGTATTGACTGTATTGAGACTGTATTGAGACTGTATTGACTGTATTGAGACTGTATTGAGACTGTATTGACTGTATTGACTGTATTGAGACTGTATTGAGACTGTATTGACTGTATTGAGACTGTATTGACTGTTTTGAGACTGTATTGAGACTGATCCGCAGTGTTGTAAAAAGTACCCAAATGTCATAGTTGATTAAAAGTAAAGAGACCTTAATAGAAAATGACTCAAGTAAAATTGAAAGTCACCAAGTAAAATACTAAGCTCCTACCGTCTTATAGGCAGAAACTCAAACAGGATGTACCCACTGTGACTATTAAAACCTACCCTAACCAGAAACTGTGGATTTGCGCAAAACTGAAAGCGCGAACCACCGCATTTAACCATGGAAAGAGGTCTGGGAATACGTCAACAAAACAAAGGAGATTATCGTGGACTTCAGGAAACAGCAGAGGAAGCACCCCCCTATCCACATCGAAGGGACGACAGTGGAGAAAGTGGAAAGTTTTAAGTTCCTTGGCGTACACATCACAGACAAACTGAAATGGTCCATCCACACAGACAGTGTGGCGAAGAAGGCGCAACAGCACCTCTTCAACCTCAGGAGGCTGAAGAAATTTGGCTTGTCACCCAAAACCCTGACACACTTTTAAAGATGCACAATCGAGAGCATTCTGTCGGCTGTATCATAGCCTGGTACGGAAACTGCACCGCCTCCAACCGCAAGGCTCTCCAGAGGGTGGTGCGGTCTGCACAACACATCACCAGGGAAAACTACCTGCCCTCCAGGACACCTACAGTACTCGATGTCACAGTAAGGCCAAAAGATCATCAAGGCCAACAATCACCCGAGCCACTGGTGCATCAAAGCTGGTGCATCAAGTGCATCAAAGCTGGGACTGAGAGACTGAAAAACAGCTTCTATCTCAAGACCATCAGACTGCTAAACAGCAATCACTAACTCAGAGAGACTGCTGCCTACATTGAGACCCGATCACTGGACACTTTAATAAATGGATCACTAGTCACTTTAAACAATGTCACTTTAATAATGTTTACATATCTTACATTACTCATATCATATGTATATACTGTATTTTACATTTAAGTCATTTAGCAGACGCTCTTATCCAGAGCGACTTACAAATTGGAAAGATCATACATATTCATCCTGGTCCCCCCGTGGGAATTGAACCCTGGTCCCCCCGTGGGAATTGAACCCACAACCCTGGCGTTGCAAGCGCCATGCTCTACCAACTGAGCCACACGGGACCATTTTATACCATCTATTGCACCTTGCCTATGCCGCTCGGCCATCACTCATCCGTATATTTATATGTACATATTCTCATTCACCCCTTTAGATTTGTGTGTATTAGGTAGTTGTTGGGAAATTGTTAGATTACTTGTTAGATATTACTGCACTGTCAGAACTAGAAGAACAAGCATTTTGCTACACTCGCAATAACATCTGCTAACCATGTGTATGTGACCAATAAAATGTGATTTGATTTGATTTACTTGAGTAAAAGTCTAAAAGTATTTGGTTTTAAAGATACTTAAGTATCAATAGTAAATGTAATTTATAAAATATGCTTAATCACCTCAACTTGCTCAATTTCAACATTATTCATTACGAGATGTAGTTGAGGTTTAGGGTTTAGAGAATGATTTGTCCCAAATATAATGCTTTTAGTTTTGGAAATATTTAGTACTAATTTATTCCTTGCCAACCATTCCGAAACTAACAGAAGCTCTTTGTGTTGCAGTCATTTCAGTCACTGTAGCAGCTGACGTGCATAGTGTTGAGGCATCCGCATACATAGACACACTGGCCTTACTCAAAGCCAGTGGCATGTTGTTAGTAAAGATTGAAAAAAGCAAGGGTCCTAAACAGCTATCCTGGGGAATTCCTGCTTCTACCTGGATTATGTTTGAGAGGCTTCCATTAAATAACACCCTCTGTGTTCTGTTAGACAAGTAGCTCTTTATCCACAAAGCCATAACATATGTTCTTCCTGCAGCAGACTATGATCGATAACGTCAAAAGCTGCACTGAAGTCTAACAAGACAGCCCCCACAATCATTTTATCATCAATTTCTCTCAGCCAATCATCAGTCATTTGTGTAAGTGCTGTGCTTGTTGAGTGTCCTTCCCTATATGCGTGCTAAAAGTCTGTTGTCAATTTGTTTGCTGTGAAAGAGCATTGTATCTGGTCAAAAAAAAATTATCCAGAAGTTTACTAAGGTTTGGTAACAGACTGATTGGTCGGCTATTTGGGCCTGTAAAGGGGGCTTTACTATTCTTGGGTAGCGGAATGACTTTAGCTTCCCTCCAGGCCTGAGGTCACGCACTTTCTAGTAGGCTTAAATTGAAGATAAGTTATCAACGTGCTGTTTAAAATTCAGGTTTTCATCTTACCAAATCCCAAGATACTTATAGGAGGTGACCATATCAATTTGCTGGCCTTTATTAGTTAAGATCGGTTTGCTTTCAGGAAGTGAAAACCATACATTTTGTTTTCCTTACATTAAGCACAAGTTTCAATTCGAAAATATGACTTTTAATAACATCAAAAGTCAACTGTAAGATTTGCAGATTCAACAGTCTTCCCTATATCATTTATATACAGTGCAGAAAGGATCAGACCTAAAATTGAGCCCTGGGGAACTCCATCAATCAATCAATCAAATGTATTTATAAAGCTCTTTTTATATCATTAGATGTCACAAAGTTCCATACAGAAACCCAACCTAAAACCCCAAACAGCAAGCAATGCAGATGTAGAAGCACGGTGGCTAGGAAAAACTCCCTAGAAAGGCAGGAACCTAGGAAGAAACCTAGAGAGGAAACAGATTCTGAGGGGTGGCCAGTCCTCTTCTGGCTGTGCAAGGTGGAGATTATAAGAGTACATTGCCATTAAGGAAGTTGAGGGCAGAGCGATTGAATTGTTTTGGTCTATCCTGATGATGGAGTAGGAGTTAGGAGCGCAGATCAAGTCCTTTTGTAAGCCTTCGAAACACAGATTTCATACCCTCCTGTGCTACACACTGTGTTCTGTCAGAATGGTCATTTTGGAACCAATCCAATGCACCAACATTTAAACCAACCTTTTTATTCTATACAACAGCAGGGCATGGTAAAAAAAGTATCGAAGGCCTTTGATAAGTCAATTAAAAAGTGAAACACAGGGATTTTTCTTGTCCTGAGCATCTAGAATATCATGTTCAACCTTCATTACTGCAGTAATTGTACTATGCTTGGCTCTAAAACCGGACTGGAATTGAAATAAAAGAGTTCACAAGGTTTTCCAAAACTTTTGCCAGTTCAGACAGTTTAGATATGGGAGGATAGTTATCCAACAGGGACGGAGCTCCACCGTTATGTAAAGGTGTGAAATATGCTGCTTTCCAGACTTTCTGGAATGGTATTACAAGCCAATGAAATCTTTAATATATGAGTGAGAGGGGCAGCAATGATCTCAGAACCAATAAAACATTAAAAAAAGGGTTCAATTCATCTGGGCCGCTTTCTTAATATCAATAGATTTGAGTGCCTTTACAACTTCTGAAAGTTAAATCTCTGTAAAATGAAATAGATGAACAATAGGCCGGCATGCGGCGGTTTCATTCACCGCCTCATTTGAGATGTTAGGAGGGAGTTCATTGTCAAATACATGTCCAGTTTAAGCAAAATGCTCATATAACATGTCAAGCAGTTTATTATTGTCAGTCACTTCCATTGAATTTGAGGTCAATTTCAGCAGAAGACCAGAGGAGTTCGTCTTAGCATTCATGTATTTAATATTTTCCATCATTTCATCGGGTTATTGAGGTTTCTCTTGGTAGATTCGTAATAGTAGGTAGATTGCATTTCCGTATTAACAAGGTGCACTTATTTTTCCGTGACCTGAACGGCAAGCAGTACCGGAGCGCCAAGTCTAGGTCCAAGAGGCTTCTAAACAGCTTCTACACCCAAGCCATAAGACTCCTGAACATCTAATCAAATGGCTACCCAGACTATTTGCATTGTCCCCCCCTCTTTTATGCTGCTGCTACTCTCTGTTATCATCTATGCATGGTCACTTTAATAACTCTACCGACATGTACATACAGTGGGCTCCAAAATTATTGGCAGCCCTGACTGGCAATGCACAAACAATACTTAAAATAATATAAACAATATAATTATAGAGATAAACTCAAAACACCAACATGTGAGAAATACTGTACTTTATTCATGTTTCAATGGAACCAACCAAAATCATACAATTATTGAATACAAAATACATTTCACCAAAATCAAGGTTTCATAATTATTGGCACTCCTCATTTAGCACTTAGTGCCACCACCTCTGGCAAGGATAACAGCATGGTCTTTTCCTGTAATGTTTGACAAGGTTAAGGAACACATTTAGAGGGATTTTGGACCGTTCCTCTATGCAGATCCTTTCAAGATCCTTCACATTCTTGGGTTTGTGCTTATCAACTGCCCTCTTCAACTCAGCCCAAAGGTTTTCGATTGGATGGAGGTCCGGCAAATGAGATGGCCATGGCAGAACATTGATTTTGTTGTCACAGAACCATTTCTGTGTGGATCTTGAGGTATGTTTTGGGTCATTGTCTTGTTGGAAAGTCCACATACGGCCAAGTCCCAGCCTTCTGGCAGAGGCAACCAGATTGTCAGCCAAAATTGCCTGGTACTTGGTGGAATACATTATGCCATCAATCTTAACCAGTGCCTCTGGACCTCTGGAATTAAAACAGCCCCAAAACATCACTGACCCGCCCCTCCATATTTCACCGTGGGTATGAGGTGCCTCTCCTTGTATGCATCTCTGACGCCAAACATGCCGATGCTGTATCTGACCAAAACGTTCAATTTTGGTCTCATCTGACCAGAGCACCTTCTTCCAATCATAATTTAAATGACGTTTGGCAAACTCCAAGCGCTTGCGTCTGTGTCTTGGGGTCATTAAGGGCTTTCTTCTGGCAACCCTTCCAACTTGCCTGTGGTTGTGGAGGTGGCGTCTGATGGTGCTTTTTTAAAGACGCCACCAAGGCCTGCAATTCTTTCACAGTGATTCTTGGGGATTTTGTTGCTTCTCTCACGATCCTCCTCCCTATCCTTGGCGGAAAAATGCATTTGCATCCTCTACCCGTGAGGTTTTCAACTGTTCCATATCTTTTGAATGTTTTAATAATTTCCCTGACAGTGCTCAATGCTATATTCAATCGTTTGTGGATCTTCTTGTAGCCATTACCAGATTTATGAAGGTCTACGACCATCTGTCCCTTTTGAGCTGCCAGTTCTTTTGTTTTCTTCATGGTGTTGGATTACAAAGGGATATTGTATGCCTGTTACCTCATTTTTATACCCTAGTGAAAAGGGAAGTGATGTAATGGCTCAATTTAGTTCCTTAACACTTAGATAAACTTAAACAAGTGGAATTGAATTCCTTGTTTAATGTTGGTAGATGTTATTTACAATAATATTTAAGGGTGCCATTAATTGTGAAACTTTGATTTGGAGGACATTGATTTTTAATTAAATCAATAAATTATTTTGTTTTTGTTCCATTGAAACATTAATAAAGTACAGTATTTTTCAGATGTTATTTTGAGTTTATCTCTATAATTATATTGTTTATATTTTTAAAGTATTGTTTGTGCATTGCCAGTCAGGGGTGCCAGTAATTTTGGAGCCCACTGTATTACATCAATTACCTTGACTAACCGGTGCCCCTGCACATTGACTCTGAACCGGTACCCCCTGTATATAGCCTCGCTATTGTTATTTTACCGCTGCTCTTTAATGATTTTTTAAACTTTTATTTCAATTTTTTTTAAGGTATTTTTCTTAAAACTGCATTGTTGGTTAAGGGCTTGTAAGTAAACATTTCACTGTAAGGTCTACACCTGTTGTATTCGGCGCATGTGACACATACAACTCAGCCTGGGAATGACCCTTTCTGACTTTGGCCCATTGTGTATTTTGTTTATGGATCAAATCAGATAATTCCCCTGTAAACCAGGGATTGTCTCTACATTTTACCCGGAACTTTTTGAGAGGGGCATGTTTATCACAGATAGTAGAAAACATGGAATGAAAATAGGAGAATGCCTCTTTGATGTCTGGATTAAGTGCAATCCTATCCCAGTTGCATGCATAAAGTTCATGCAGGAATGTCTGCTCACAGAACTGTGTAAAATTCCATTTGAATATGAACCGAGGGGGTGCTTTGTGGTTTTTAGTGTCTCTAATGCAAGCAACTGCACAATGATCACATAAATCATTAGGGAAAATAACAACGCCTAAGTATTTATGCGGATTGTTAGTTAGAATAACATCAATAAGTGTTGACTTAGAGATGTCTTTTGGATTGAGTCTTGTGACTGTATTTATCATTTGATTAAAATGTAGTGAATTGCTCATTCCTCTTATGTCCTCAGAGACATAACCAGTCCCAGTTTAAATCGCCCATGAGGACCATTTCCTTCCCCCCCCCACCATGCATCAGTTCAGCCTGAGATTCCATGGATTCTACTTTGCCGATGGAGGTCTATAACATCCTAAGTTCACAGCTTTCGATAACTGCAGTTTTAACGCTAAAAACTCAAACTGGTTTTGGTTTAGATAAAGACCTTAGTTCAGTAACCACATATATGTCTTTAATATGGATGGCTATACCTCCCCCTTACTTTGTTGGTCACATCGATAAACATTATTACCACTCAAGCCTATAGACTGATTTACAACAGATTTCTTAAG
The DNA here is from genome assembly GCF_016432855.1 of Salvelinus namaycush. NCBI lineage: Eukaryota > Metazoa > Chordata > Actinopteri > Salmoniformes > Salmonidae > Salvelinus > Salvelinus namaycush. The sequence goes on from NC_052333.1 coordinate 6,290,775, forward strand.
CCAGGTCTCGGACAGAACTAAGACATCTGGGTCAGCAGTGTGAACCCAGACTTTTATCATGTCCATTTTCCGCATCAGACTCCTCACATTAATATGCATCAGTCACAACCCTGATCTAGTTTTAAAATCATTTGGAGTCAGAAGTTCATCCACAGCCAATAGTATACTGAAAAAGTTATTTCTTCTGTGTCTATACACTAAGTTCTTTCACTTGCCTGTCTGGTGAAACAAGCATCGCTAGGAAAGGACCTGACAGGTGACAGTAATATAGGAAAGGAGACAAGGAAAAAGGAAGACACCGAAGGGGATTGGGACACAACTCTTGTGTCATCTCTGACAGGATTCCCCAGAAGTGAGACTGCATGGCCCTCTGTTCACCCTGAGTGACAGGAAGCCCCAGAAGTCAGACTGCATGGCCCTCTGTTCACCCTGAGTGGAGAAAAGAACAAAGGCACAAAGAAGCAGAGCTCTCTATTCTACCCCACTTTGATTTGATTTGATTAACCCTCAGATTGATTAAAAGCTTGGCAGCCCAATAATTGAAAATCTGGCAACCAACAACAAACAAATCTGAAACAAAAAACTCACTTTCATCCAGAGGCTTTTTCTCAGTGATCCAACGGAATTCTGTCATGCCTTGTATGAATACATGTATCCCAGTTCTATGGAAAAACACATGTTGGATTAGCATCCTGCCTGTGCGGTCCATCCACATTGAAAGGAAGTTGTTCGTAATACCCCGTTGTAATACAACTTTCTTTATTAGGATCCCTCAAGTGGATTGTTAGCAATTAGATTCACGTATGGTACATTAACAGGAGGCTTCAGAAACATGTGTCTGGTCTTAGATATTGGCTTCATCTGTAAACAACTGCTGTTCCTTACTAGAGGAGACCCGTCCTGCATTACACCATCCACACATGTTGTCTTCCTGCATTACACCATCCACACATGTTGTCTTGCTGCGTGTCTTCCTGCATTACACCATCCACACATGTTGTCTTCCTGTATGTCTTCCTGCATTACACCATCCACACACGTTGTCTTCCTGTATGTCTTCCTGCATTACACCATCCACACATGTTGTCTTCCTGCATGTCTTCCTGCATTACACCATCCACACATGTTGTCTTCCTGCATGTCTTCCTGCATTACACCATCCACACATGTTGTCTTCCTGTATGTCTTCCTGCATTACACCATCCACACATGTTGTCTTGCTGTATGTCTTCCTGCATTACACCATCCACACATGTTGTCTTGCTGTATGTCTTCCTGCATTACACCATCCACACATGTTGTCTTCCTGCATGTCTTCCTGCATTACACCATCCACATATGTTGTCTTCCTGTATGTCTTCCTGCATTACACCATCCAAACATGTTGTCTTGCTGCATTACACCATCCACACATGTTGTCTTCCTGCATTACACCATCCACACATGTTGTCTTCCTGCATTACACCATCCACACATGTTGTCTTCCTGCATGTCTTCCTGCATTACACCATCCACACATGTTGTCTTCCTGCATTACACCATCCACACATGTTGTCTTCCTGCATGTCTTCCTGCATTACACCATCCACACATGTTGTCTTCCTGTGTGTCTTCCTGCATTACACCATCCACACATGTTGTCTTCCTGTATGTCTTCCTGCATTACACCATCCACACATGTTGTCTTGCTGTATGTCTTCCTGCATTACACCATCCACACATGCTGTCTTCCTGCATTACACCATCCACACATGCTGTCTTCCTGCATGTCTTCCTGCATTACACCATCCACACATGTTGTCTTGCTGTATGTCTTCCTGCATTACACCATCCACACATGTTGTCTTGCTGTATGTCTTCCTGCATTACACCATCCACACATGTTGTCTTCCTGCATTACACCATCCACACATGTTGTCTTCCTGTATGTCTTCCTGCATTACACCATCCACACATGTTGTCTTGCTGCATGTCTTCCTGCATTACACCATCCACACATGCTGTCTTCCTGCATGTCTTCCTGCATTACACCATCCAAACATGTTGTCTTCCTGCATGTCTTCCTGCATTACACCATCCAAACATGTTGTCTTCCTGTATGTCTTCCTGCATTACACCATCCACACATGTTGTATTCCTGTATGTCTTCCTGCATTACACCATCCACACATGTTGTCTTGCTGCATGTCTTCCTGCATTACACCATCCACACATGTTGTCTTCCTGTATGTCTTCCTGCATTACACCATCCACACATGTTGTCTTCCTGTATGTCTTCCTGCATTACACCATCCACACATGTTGTCTTCCTGTATGTCTTCCTGCATTACACCATCCACACATGTTGTCTTCCTGCATGTCTTCCTGCATTACACCATCCACACATGTTGTCGTCCTGTATGTCATCCTGCATTACACCATCCACACATGTTGTCTTCCTGTATGTCTTCCTGCATTACACCATCCAAACATGTTGTCTTCCTGCATTACACCATCCACACATGTTGTCTTCCTGCATTACACCATCCAAACATGTTGTCTTCCTGCATTACACCATCCACACATGTTGTCTTCCTGTGTGTCTTCCTGCATTACACCATCCAAACATGTTGTCTTCCTGCATTACACCATCCACACATGTTGTCTTCCTGCATGTCTTCCTGCATTACACCATCCACACATGTTGTCTTCCTGCATGTCTTCCTGCATTACACCATCCACACATGTTGTCTTGCTGCATTACACCATCCACACATGTTGTCTTCCTGCATGTCTTCCTGCATGTCTTCCTGCATTACACCATCCACACATGTTGTCGTCCTGTATGTCATCCTGCATTACACCATCCACACATGTTGTCTTCCTGTATGTCTTCCTGCATTACACCATCCACACATGTTGTCTTCCTGCATTACACCATCCACACATGTTGTCTTCCTGTATGTCTTCCTGCATTACACCATCCACACATGTTGTCTTCCTGTATGTCTTCCTGTATGTCTTCCTGCATTACACCATCCACACATGTTGTCTTCCTGTATGTCTTCCTGCATTACACCATCCACACATGCTGTCTTCCTGCATGTCTTGCTGCATGTCTTCCTGCATTACACCATCCACACATGTTGTCTTCCTGTATGTCTTCCTGCATTACACCATCCACACATGTTGTCTTCCTGTATGTCTTCCTGCATTACACCATCCACACATGTTGTCTTCCTGCATGTCTTCCTGCATTACACCATCCACACATGTTGTCTTCCTGTATGTCTTCCTGCATTACACCATCCACACATGTTGTCTTCCTGCATGTCTTCCTGCATTACACCATCCACACATGTTGTCTTCCTGTATGTCTTCCTGCATTACACCATCCACACACGTTGTCTTCCTGTATGTCTTCCTGCATTACACCATCCACACATGTTGTCTTCCTGCATGTCTTCCTGCATTACACCATCCACACATGTTGTCTTCCTGCATGTCTTCCTGCATTACACCATCCACACATGTTGTCTTGCTGTATGTCTTCCTGCATTACACCATCCACACATGTTGTCTTGCTGTATGTCTTCCTGCATTACACCATCCACACATGTTGTCTTCCTGCATGTCTTCCTGCATTACACCATCCACATATGTTGTCTTCCTGTATGTCTTCCTGCATTACACCATCCAAACATGTTGTCTTGCTGCATTACACCATCCACACATGTTGTCTTCCTGCATTACACCATCCACACATGTTGTCTTCCTGCATTACACCATCCACACATGTTGTCTTCCTGCATGTCTTCCTGCATTACACCATCCACACATGTTGTCTTCCTGCATTACACCATCCACACATGTTGTCTTCCTGCATGTCTTCCTGCATTACACCATCCACACATGTTGTCTTCCTGTGTGTCTTCCTGCATTACACCATCCACACATGTTGTCTTCCTGCATGTCTTCCTGCATTACACCATCCACACATGTTGTCTTGCTGTATGTCTTCCTGCATTACACCATCCACACATGCTGTCTTCCTGCATTACACCATCCACACATGCTGTCTTCCTGCATGTCTTCCTGCATTACACCATCCACACATGTTGTCTTGCTGTATGTCTTCCTGCATTACACCATCCACACATGTTGTCTTGCTGTATGTCTTCCTGCATTACACCATCCACACATGTTGTCTTCCTGCATTACACCATCCACACATGTTGTCTTCCTGTGTGTCTTCCTGCATTACACCATCCACACATGTTGTCTTGCTGTATGTCTTCCTGCATTACACCATCCACACATGTTGTCTTCCTGCATTACACCATCCACACATGTTGTCTTCCTGTATGTCTTCCTGCATTACACCATCCACACATGTTGTCTTGCTGCATGTCTTCCTGCATTACACCATCCACACATGCTGTCTTCCTGCATGTCTTCCTGCATTACACCATCCACACATGTTGTCTTCCTGTATGTCTTCCTGCATTACACCATCCACACATGCTGTCTTCCTGTATGTATTATGTAGGAGTAATTGATACATATGTAGGTAGATATCACACTATTAAAACAATAGACAGGTGTACACTAGAAAATAGGAGAAGAAGGCAGACGTGAGTGCATTTGCCATTCTGGTAAATACAGGAAACCAAAGATTAGCAGATGGCCAAAGTCATACGTGCTTTAAAGTGCATGTATGGAAAAAGCAGGACACCATTATGAAGATAAAATTGACAGGAACAGCCATAAGTGCTTAGGGTAAAGGCCATAAGTGCTTAGGGCAAGATAGACATATATTAATTTTAGGGGACAAGGGGGTCCTGCCCCCATTATAATCTAATCAAGAGCGGATACAGGCGTTATTGGGCGTAGACAAGCAGGAAGCCTGAAATGAAGGATAATGGTGGCAGATGACCATAGGAGAAGTAATTTAATTAATGTATGTAATGATCTCATGTGTGTGGATGTGTATAAAGAGCGAACCAGTGCTCTGGGAAGAGGTGGGATCCGCGGATCGTTCCGGCTTGTGATACATAGTATTAAAAGTCTATTTGAATTTACAAGTTCTTGTAAGTGTTATGGTTTGAACCGATTTTCCACGACATATTTGGCGAGCTTGCCAGGAGGGACAGGGACTGAGGAATGGCGTCCAGGGCTGGAGATAGTTTCTTTGGACAATCTTGCAAACACTATGGCCACAACTATAAAAAGGTAAGCTTGTTCTTACATAGTTGAAATGTTTGTATGGATTGCTTCAGAGATCCTGTCTCAGCGAGAGGGGCGCCATGTAAGTCTCTCTTTCAAATTTCCTAAAAAGAAACCAGTAAAAACGAAAGAACTTTTGAATTCAAATGAATTTGCATGTATGTGTAATTTGGGGAATTGTATTAAATATAAATGCATGTGCATGTATAGAGACTGAGTGAATAGGTGCTGTGAACTTTGCTTGTGTTAGATGTAGAGTGGGCATGCATGCGCTCGTTCAGATCAGACCGTTCGAATGTGTAGCTTAAATGATGCGGTTGTTTGCGCATCTGGCTGAGATGGTTGGCTATAATGTGGGACAGCCCATACGGTCAAAACAGAAAATGTAGGTAGAAAATCCTGTGATACCTCTTCAATAAAATTAGTAGAAGGAATGCTTGGACAGGTTACTTATGAATAACGGCTCTAGAGATAACAGAGAACTGCATAAATAAGTAGTTAGGAAGCCACGATACCGCTCTTTAAAAAAGGAACATTTTTAAAAAGGTCTGCTTGGGTGGGATATTCACGTCGCGGCAGAAGGGTCTGTTGGTGAATATTTAGTAGTTAAATAAATATTTCATGGTTACCGCTTTGAAAGAAGGTCTGAACGGGTGAAATATTTAGAAGGCAGGGAAAACGTTAGCCCGATTGTGCGGCGTTCAACTGCAAAAGTAGCTTATACGGTCAAAGCATAAATCAGTAGGTTGTAGGAAAACGTTAGCCCGATTGTGCGGCGTTCAACTGCAAAAGTAGCTTATACGGTCAAAGCATAAATCAGTAGGTTGTAGGAAAACGTTGGCCCGATTGTGCGGCGTTCAACTGCAAAAGTAACTTATATGGTCAAAACATAAATCAGTAGTTAAATAAATATTCATAGTTTCCGCTCTGAAAGGAGGACTGTACGGGTGAAATATGTAGGTGCAGGAAAACGTTGGCCCGATTGTGCGGCGTTCAAATGCAAAAGAAATCCTGCGAATAAAAAACCGCTCTGTCTAGCTAACAGGGTTTTGTAATTCAGTAGGTCACGCCACAATACTACTCTAATAAAAGTAGTAAAGATCAGTATTGGGGGTTGGGTAGGATATGAAGACAAGCTGATCCGATTAGACAGTAGTCTCGCGTCATATCGTAGAAATCCTATTAGCCTAGGCTTATGTTGAACAAAGGGATTAAGTAAATAAAGAAAGAACTGAGTTGTTTTGAGGTAAAAACAAAGGGATTGAATGAACGGATGAAACATAAAAGGATGAATGATAATGTTGTAAGAAATGAGTAGATCTGTGTAGAGATAGAACATTAGGAAGAAAGAAAGGACAGGTTGGGTTGTGTGTGTGTCTGTGACCAACTGCTGGTAGGAAGAGGCATGCGCAAGCCTCTCTGATAGTTAACTGAATGTAATTTGAGAAGGAGAGTGCAGTTAACTGCTATTAGGCAGATGGAATGAAATTAAGGAACATCGAAGTAAAATAAGTTATAATCAAGGATAAAAACACTGATGTGATAAAGTAATAAGCGACCATAGTAGAATACTAAAAAAGGTGTTAAAATAAATAACCATAAAGATAATAAAAGAGGATTAAACCAAATAGTGTGTAACAAGACAGAAAGTAGAATCATCGATAAATTGAAATTGTACTATAAAGTTAAAAACGAATCTAGGTTAGTTAAGATAAATAGTGATAAATAGTGAAATTCAGGACAGATTAAGGATTCACGAACGGTGTAACAAAGGAAGAGGAAAAAACAGGCCGTCGATCACTCTGTACCCACAGAGACTGCGGTCTAAAAATAGCCTGAAGGACAGAGACCAAAATATGAGAGGTTTGTTTCACTAAAACCGTGAATCGGGAATTAAACAGTCACATGGGACCAAAATGTGAAGCTCGATTTGCAGGCGTTCTGATGTCAACTTTCTATCATCAGAAAATACATTGCGATGGGGTTGTGTGTGTGGTTCCTCTAGTCCTTGCAGACGTGCGGGTGATTGGCAGAACTATTGACAAGATCTAAGAACCAATAAGAAAATAGCTCTCTGTTCTGGATATAGGTATATCGGGTATGGGAAAATTAGTGTAATGTGACATTAGAACTTAGTGCGGTAGTAGGAAATGCCGCTATACAAGAGTTTATATCCTTGTCAAAATAACAAACAACTAATTGGTTTGAGGTTAGTGAGAATGGAATTTTTTACTTGTCGGTGTATAGTCTCTGAGCGAACAATGAGTGTTTCATAGAGATTACAGTTTATATGTGGTCAAGAAGAAGTATTAGATCACGTTTGACATCTAGTAAAATAACGATGGAATTTTAATTGTTAGACATTCTATACCACAATTCTCTGGAACTGTTAAAGACGCTTTAGAATAAAATCTATGGATAAGTAAAATTATTGGTTTGCTGACTAAAAGGTAACGTTGTGAATATTAACAATATGTACACTTTCTTTTCCAGAAAGAATAAGGGAAAAAAAGGGTTTTTTAATCTTCTCTGGTCAACAATGTCATTGGAGACTGCATTACTGTGGAAAGCAGTTAATTAAAGTCAGCTGCTTTAAAAATAAAAATATCTGGATAAGGCTAAAACATGGAGTTCTGGATGAGTGAGTCCAGTCCCTTTGCGATTATTGGCTTATGATTCACTAGTGAGTACACCATGTACTGGGAATGAATATGCATTAGTAGATATATTGGAAGGGTTTTTTCCAATTCAGTTTCAAATTGGGTATGCAAAAGGATGAACATGTTTTTGAAAAATGTATTTAAGTTGCTCCTAAAGAAAGGGGGAGTGGAAACATATTAATGGTGTCAAAATGCCCTGAATCCTAGGAATTTCTTGTGAAAGACTGATCACCTTTTACTAGAAATTGTTGGAACAGGTGGAATATACTTATAAAATGTTTAAGACACCAGACTCTATTCAAACTGTATAATTACTTTGAAAATCTATTATGTCCCTGGGAAAATTATGAAGAGTTGTACCCTTAAATTGAATAAGTTATTCGAATAGGTTTATTTTAATTTTTATTTTTGATATAACATGGGTTCATAGGTAAAACTATCAGTTCCTTGGGGTTATGGACTTTGGGTAAATACACAAATGTGTTTTGTTCATTATGCATATAAAAAGTGTTGAAAGTTATTCCAAAGGGTCTATTGGAGTGTGGGTTTGTGAGGGTTTTGTTGATAAATACATCATCTGTAATTCATCTGAGAGAACACTGGTGGAATAAGGGAGTTATCATAAGAAGGTGACGTCAGAATGCTTTAAGGCATGGGAGAGAATATCACCACAAGTGGGTGTGGAGATCAAACCCACCCTAACCGACTGAACAGTGAGGGACAACTGTGTCTGATGACCTGTGAACTGTATCTAAAAAAAGACATGCTGAAATGATATGGGCCAGGGAGAGTAATGACTTAAAGGATTGGGGTACTGATCTTTTTATTATCAGGCCACAAATGAGAGAAAAACTGAGACAACGGGGCTATTGGAAAATAGATAATACTGGTATTTAAAGTGTTTAGTATAAATGTTAATTATTAAAGGGATGTTGTGTATTGAATAGATAAGGTCAAATTTGAGTTAAAGTAAACACTAAGGACTGTTATCCTGAATATTGGGTTGGAAAATGTATTTAAGAAATAACTGTTTAGTTATTTAGATATAGAACTGTTTAAATTTAATAGGCCTAGGGAAGCTCTGGAAACTAATCCTGAGACAAGGTGGTTGACAAAACTTACAGAATATTAGATTAAAGGTTTTTTATTTTTTTGTTTCTTTTGTTTTATAATGTCATTGGAATTGTAATGATAAAACTTTTGTAAAATAATGGAATAAAAAGGTATTCTGTTGTGCGATGATACCCAATGATGAAGAAGAAAGAGACCAACAATAACTTGGGCATAGAATGACACGGATGGACGTTTTCTCCAGGTTTAATTACATTACAAATAGTGGTAATTTATTGCAAATGTGTAATTATTATAATTTTTTTATTATTTTTTTTATTTTTTATTTTTATTTTTTCTCTTTTTCTCGTTTGGTCAATTTATTTTTGTTTTGAGGAACATAAGGTTGTGTATATGTTCCTGAGGAGGGACTGATACTGATATAAATGATATATAAATTGACTTAAGGATGTTTTAAGTATGTATCAAACAATGGCAGTTATGGGTTAGGGGACTCATAAAAGAAGGTAATGGTAGTGAAGGGGTGTTATTTCTAGAAACTATGTATAAAAATAGAGATAATTCACAGAAAAGGACAGACAGCTGGCTGTGTAAAATATAGGGACAATTCTAAAAGTAAATAGAACAATTCACATATCTAAAGATATGGTAAAAAGAATAAGTGGTGGCATTTTGAACATTAGAGCAAAAGTTTAAGAAACTTATGACTTAGTTTTGTTAGGATTGGATATTAATCCAACTGGAAAACGCTTGAATGATTATATGTTATTGTACAGCAGTTGATGTAGGGAACATCATTTGACTATCATTATGAATATTTCTGTGGCAGGAGGCCAGGTATTTGAGGCAGAATGGTTACATAGGGCTGTTATTAAAAATTAAGATTTAGTGATCTTGCTATAAAAAGAAAGTCTGTTGTCAGGAAATAACCCATGTGTTAGTGTGTATGTCCTCAGGAAAAAAACAGCCAGAAATGGAAGGGTTTGGCCTGCATTCTGGAGACTGAGTGTACATCAAGATACACCAGGCTGGTGGTATACTTCTTACAACACTGCAGTGGTAAAGATCTTCATGTCTCTCTTTGGTGGGTGCATAAGTCTCACGAGAAGTGAGGTCCAGCTGAATAATGGGTGAGCTTGAAAACACCATGACAGAGGACGTGGAACCAGAGAGAGAGAGAGAGAGAGAGAGAAAGACTAGATTCCACTATAGACATACTGGGTTGAGTTTGGGGGCTACTTGTTTTATTTTTTAATGCATCATGTGAAAAATAATTGATTTTAGGATATTGTACTCTAAACAAACATGTTAAAGGAATTGATGTGAAAGCATATACAGTGTTGAATTACTTCAAGAAGAGATAATGTTGATTAAGGTTATTCACATGATTATCAGTTGAAATGGAGCAGATGGAAAACTAAGTAAAAAATGACATGATTTGGGAACACCTCTCAGAACCTGGGGCCAAAAAGGGGAAGACTGGGTGGAAGCATGAGGAAGCTTTTTAGGGCTTTTATTTTTGTGGAGTCCAGCAGAAAAGTATCCTGGAGGCATAGAGTCAGGTGAAGAGAGAGTGGGAATTGTCATGGTCTCAGATTTCAGTTTTCATGAATATATTTATGCATAACACATAACATTGTCAATGCTGTTATGTTTTGTCTGTTGTTTTCCAAGTCTTATGTTTAGGAAACCAGAAGGAGAGGGGTTCGCCAGCTTAAGCTGGAATGTCGTGTGATGAGTGATGGAAGTAAGAGGATGTAGGGTGTAATCATAGAACAGAGGCCATAAGTCTCTAAGTCTGAATGCCTCACAGAAAGAAGGCAGAAACCTGAACCAGGACGAGAGGTTCCGCGTCTGATGATCCAAGGGGACCAGAAGGATCTCTCCCAGTGACACCAGGAGATCTAGTCTACGTGTGAGTGTTCCGGAGGAAGTGGGATCAACCGAGGAGAGAAGGACCCTATGAGGTGGCCAAAGCAACAAGAACGGCCGTCCAAGTGAAA